>NC_059198.1:37697922-37712922 GCF_020615455.1 Coregonus clupeaformis | reverse complement strand
AGAGATACAGGGCTGTAGGCACAATACTGACAGGTTGGACAGAGATACAGGGCTGTAGGCCCCATACTGACAGGTTGGACAGAGATACAGGGCTGTAGCCACCATACTGACAGGTTGGACAGAGATACAGGGCTGTAGCCACCATACTGACAGGTTGGACAGAGATACAGGGCTGTAGCCATAGCCACCATACTGACAGGTTGGACAGAGATGCAGGGCTGTAGCCACCATACTGACAGGTTGGACAGAGATACAGGGCTGTAGCCACCATACTGACAGGTTGGACAGAGATACAGGGCTGTAGCCACCATACTGACAGGTTGGACAGAGATGCATGGCTGTAGCCACCATACTGACAGGTTGGACAGAGATACAGGGCTGTAGCCACCATACTGACAGGTTGGACAGAGATACAGGGCTGTAGCCACCATACTGACAGGTTGGACAGATCTACAGGGCTGTAGCCACCATACTGACAGGTTGGACAGAGATACAGGGCTGTAGCCATAGCCACCATACTGACAGGTTGGACAGAGATACAGGGCTGTAGCCACCATACTGATAGGTTGGACAGAGATACAGGGCTGTAGCCACCATACTGACAGGTTGGACAGAGATACAGGGCTATAGCCACCATACTGACAGGTTGGACAGAGATACAGGGCTGTAGCCACCATACTGACAGGTTGGACAGAGATACAGGGCTATAGCCACCATACTGACAGGTTGGACAGAGATACAGGGCTGTAGCCATAGCCACCATACTGACAGGTTGGACAGAGATGCAGGGCTATAGCCACCATACTGACAGGTTGGACAGAGATGCAGGGCTGTAGCCACCATACTGACAGGTTGGACAGAGATGCAGGGCTGTAGCCACCATACTGACAGGTTGGACAGAGATACAGGGCTGTAACCACCATACTGACAGGTTGGACAGAGAAACAGGGCTGTAGGCACCATACTGATAGGTTGGACAGAGATACAGCAAACACTAGGCCTAATAAACATCAGTGAGGAATTCCCCACAAAGCAGAGGTCTGCAACCCAGCCTAAAGGAGAGATGAGAGGAGAGTGATTCCAATGGATCTATGAGAGGGCTGCTGATTGACAGGCAGGATTCGGGAGTAGCGGATAAAAACTAACTGTAATCCGTTACTTTACCAGTAAAATTATTGTAATCAGATTACACATATATATATTTTTTAACTACATGATTACTTCTAGGATTACTTTTAAATTCTGAAAGGATTTTTGCGAGAAAACAAATATTTATGACACCTTTCTGTTTTCTCAATTACATTTTAAGTTTAAGTTTGTTCCGCCTGAGCGAGTCTGACCAGAAGTCAGAGACCACTATGATGACACAGCAATGCGTTTGATGGATCGCGCGGGGAAAAGAGCAGGAATAGGTTTTTATAGGCTACAGTCCAAGATATGTCTTCCAACGGTGCGACTGCTGTCGGCATCCAGATATTCTACATCCAACTTCAATAAACGCTTGGAGGTTAGGATGACGACAGTGGTGTAGCTTACGGCGATACGGATATCACTTATTATTGATATCTACATAGCGCATTGACGTGAATCACACTGCTGCTCTCTCATTTAGCTATTTGCGCCTTACGGATTGTGGTTGTTGTGGATGGCTGTTAACAAATGTACATGTGTATTTTAACCCAATAATGGTTGAATTGAAGAAGTTTAAGCTGCCTATCAATCAATCATTGTTTTTGCGGCCAGTGGACAGCCAGTGAAAAGTGCGGTCTTGCAGCAGCTGCATAGTGCTGATCCCTGCCTATGGAATAAATGTTTGAGTTCCTCCCTTCTCAACTCCTCCATGGTACTGTGCTCTATACAGTCAAAAACAAGTTTAATTTAAGAAGTGGGGCTTTTAATGCTCAATCTAATTCGTGTTCAATTGGGTTGAGATCTGGAGACAAACACATACACACCCTTTACGCTCCTTTGAAACTCCTCTTTCAAAGTCACTAAGATCTCTAGCCATTGTAACCAAAATAATGGGCAACTGGGCATTTTTATATATGACCCTAAGCATGCTGGGATGTTAATTGCTTAATGAACTAGCTATGTAGAGAATGATTAGATACTCTGTTGGTCCTCCCACTTCCTCTGCATACATAATGTCAGCTCTGTCATACTCCGTCCTTGTCTTTAGGCTTACCCTGGTGGTCCAGGAGGTGTGGTGTTGTAGACCTGGTGGTCCAGGAGGTGTGGTGTTGTAGACCTGGTGGTCCAGGAGGTGTGGTGTCGTAGACCTGGTGGTCCAGGAGGTGTGGTGTTGTAGACCTGGTGGTCCAGGAGGTGTGGTGTTGTAGACCTGGTGGTCCAGGAGGTGTGGTGTCGTAGACCTGGTGGTCCAGGAGGTGTGGTGTTGTAGACCTGGTGGTCCAGGAGGTGGGGTGTTGTAGACCTGGTGGTCCAGGAGGTGTGGTGTCGTAGACCTGGTGGTCCAGGAGGTATGGTGTTGTAGACCTGGTGGTCCAGGAGGTGTGGTGTTGTAGACCTGGTGGTCCAGGAGGTGTGGTGTCGTAGACCTGGTGGTCCAGGAGGTGTGGTGTCGTAGACCTGGTGGTCCAGGAGGTGTGGTGTCGTAGACCTGGTGGTCCAGGAGGTGTGGTGTTGTAGACCTGGTGGTCCAGGAGGTGTGGTGTTGTAGACCTGGTGGTCCAGGAGGTATGGTGTTGTAGACCTGGTGGTCCAGGAGGTATGGTGTTGTAGACCTGGTGGTCCAGGAGGTATGGTGTTGTAGACCTGGTGGTCCAGGAGGTGTGGTGTCGTAGACCTGGTGGTCCAGGAGGTGTGGTGTTGTAGACCTGGTGGTCCAGGAGGTGTGGTGTTGTAGACCTGGTGGTCCAGGAGGTGTGGTGTTGTAGACCTGGTGGTCCAGGAGGTATGGTGTTGTAGACCTGGTGGTCCAGGAGGTGTGGTGTTGTAGACCTGGTGGTCCAGGAGGTGTGGTGTTGTAGACCTGGTGGTCCAGGAGGTGTGGTGTTGTAGACCTGGTGGTCCAGGAGGTGTGGTGTTGTAGACCTGGTGGTCCAGGAGGTGTGGTGTTGTAGACCTGGTGGTCCAGGAGGTGTGGTGTTGTAGACCTGGTGGTCCAGGAGGTGTGGTGTTGTAGACCTGGTGGTCCAGGAGGTGTGGTGTTGTAGACCTGGTGGTCCAGGAGGTGTGGTGTTGTAGACCTGGTGGTCCAGGAGGTGTGGTGTTGTAGACCTGGTGGTCCAGGAGGTGTGGTGTCGTAGACCTGGTGGTCCAGGAGGTATGGTGTTGTAGACCTGGTGGTCCAGGAGGTATGGTGTCGTAGACCTGGTGGTCCAGGAGGTGTGGTGTTGTAGACCTGGTGGTCCAGGAGGTGTGGTGTTGTAGACCTGGTGGTCCAGGAGGTATGGTGTTGTAGACCTGGTGGTCCAGGAGGTATGGTGTTGTAGACCTGGTGGTCCAGGAGGTATGGTGTTGTAGACCTGGTGGTCCAGGAGGTGTGGTGTTGTAGACCTGGTGGTCCAGGAGGTGTGGTGTTGTAGACCTGGTGGTCCAGGAGGTGTGGTGTTGTAGACCTGGTGGTCCAGGAGGTATGGTGTCGTAGACCTGGTGGTCCAGGAGGTATGGTGTTGTAGACCTGGTGGTCCAGGAGGTATGGTGTCGTAGACCTGGTGGTCCAGGAGGTGTGGTGTTGTAGACCTGGTGGTCCAGGAGGTGTGGTGTTGTAGACCTGGTGGTCCAGGAGGTGTGGTGTTGTAGACCTGGTGGTCCAGGAGGTGTGGTGTTGTAGACCTGGTGGTCCAGGAGGTGTGGTGTTGTAGACCTGGTGGTCCAGGAGGTATGGTGTCGTAGACCTGGTGGTCCAGGAGGTATGGTGTTGTAGACCTGGTGGTCCAGGAGGTATGGTGTCGTAGACCTGGTGGTCCAGGAGGTGTGGTGTTGTAGACCTGGTGGTCCAGGAGGTGTGGTGTTGTAGACCTGGTGGTCCAGGAGGTGTGGTGTTGTAGACCTGGTGGTCCAGGAGGTGTGGTGTTGTAGACCTGGTGGTCCAGGAGGTGTGGTGTTGTAGACCTGGTGGTCCAGGAGGTGTGGTGTTGTAGACCTGGTGGTCCAGGAGGTATGGTGTCGTAGACCTGGTGGTCCAGGAGGTATGGTGTCGTAGACCTGGTGGTCCAGGAGGTATGGTGTCGTAGACCTGGTGGTCCAGGAGGTGTGGTGTTGTAGACCTGGTGGTCCAGGAGGTGTGGTGTTGTAGACCTGGTGGTCCAGGAGGTGTGGTGTTGTAGACCTGGTGGTCCAGGAGGTGTGGTGTTGTAGACCTGGTGGTCCAGGAGGTGTGGTGTTGTAGACCTGGTGGTCCAGGAGGTGTGGTGTTGTAGACCTGGTGGTCCAGGAGGTGTGGTGTTGTAGACCTGGTGGTCCAGGAGGTGTGGTGTTGTAGACCTGGTGGTCCAGGAGGTGTGGTGTTGTAGACCTGGTGGTCCAGGAGGTGTGGTGTTGTAGACCTGGTGGTCCAGGAGGTGTGGTGTCGTAGACCTGGTGGTCCAGGAGGTATGGTGTTGTAGACCTGGTGGTCCAGGAGGTATGGTGTTGTAGACCTGGTGGTCCAGGAGGTATGGTGTTGTAGACCTGGTGGTCCAGGAGGTGTGGTGTTGTAGACCTGGTGGTCCAGGAGGTATGGTGTTGTAGACCTGGTGGTCCAGGAGGTATGGTGTTGTAGACCTGGTGGTCCAGGAGGTATGGTGTTGTAGACCTGGTGGTCCAGGAGGTATGGTGTTGTAGACCTGGTGGTCCAGGAGGTGTGGTGTTGTAGACCTGGTGGTCCAGGAGGTGTGGTGTTGTAGACCTGGTGGTCCAGGAGGTGTGGTGTTGTAGACCTGGTGGTCCAGGAGGTGTGGTGTTGTAGACCTGGTGGTCCAGGAGGTGTGGTGTTGTAGACCTGGTGGTCCAGGAGGTGTGGTGTTGTAGACCTGGTGGTCCAGGAGGTGTGGTGTTGTAGACCTGGTGGTCCAGGAGGTATGGTGTCGTAGACCTGGTGGTCCAGGAGGTATGGTGTTGTAGACCTGGTGGTCCAGGAGGTATGGTGTCGTAGACCTGGTGGTCCAGGAGGTATGGTGTTGTAGACCTGGTGGTCCAGGAGGTGTGGTGTTGTAGACCTGGTGGTCCAGGAGGTGTGGTGTTGTAGACCTGGTGGTCCAGGAGGTGTGGTGTTGTAGACCTGGTGGTCCAGGAGGTGTGGTGTTGTAGACCTGGTGGTCCAGGAGGTATGGTGTTGTAGACCTGGTGGTCCAGGAGGTGTGGTGTTGTAGACCTGGTGGTCCAGGAGGTGTGGTGTTGTAGACCTGGTGGTCCAGGAGGTGTGGTGTTGTAGACCTGGTGGTCCAGGAGGTGTGGTGTTGTAGACCTGGTGGTCCAGGAGGTGTGGTGTTGTAGACCTGGTGGAAACATGCTCAAACTCGCACACTTTTGATAGACTTAAACAGCTGCAAATTATTGAGATATCAAAGTGTCTCCAACAAAAGTGTAAACAATAGGCCTATAGTAAATGCAGCATATGGCATTAATTTTTCACATGCAAATAGCACTTTTCGGTAGTGCTCAAAGCATGCCATTCCAACAGCACTGTTTATTTTTAAAATCGAAGCAATGAGCCCAATCAGTCCTCCATGACAACAAAATAAACAGAGTAGGCTAATTAGTCATTCGTTTTTGGGTTACGCTCAGGTAAGATAATTTGGCTAATCTATATTTCCATATTTCCAAGTACTATTCTTGAAGATTAAATTAATTGGAATGACTGGAAACCTGACATACTATGGAGGACTAAAAGTGCCACAATTAAATAAATAAATACACCATTAAATAATTACTTAAATGTGTCATTAATTAATTAAAATTTGAATTAAATACATAAATGTGTTATTAAATGTGTCATTAATTAATTCAAATACCGATTCATTTTATGTAAAATACATATATAATAATTTCACTATTTACATTTACATTTCATGGTCCTGCGTTGGAGTGCTTCCTGAATTACTTAAAACTGTCAAACTGACCCATCAAAAGTTGGTAGGCGGAACCTAACGCCTGATTGGTTACCCTCTGCATCAAGCCAAGACAAATCAATTCCGGATAATGGATTGATGCAGAGCTACTGAACACATTCCAATACACTGGGTGGCGCTATTCACCTCTACGTTGGTTTAGTTACACGGTTAAACAGAACTTTCATTGCAACGGCTAAAAATCAAGAGAAGACTCGGTCCTGCTAGCCCCAATGTTGAGACGCTGTGTGAGGTGCAGGACAAAATGTCTAAAAGTTGCCCGGGAGCTGCTGAGAGAAGCAGCGAATTTGATTGAGGAAGCTCTGAGCAGAAGTCCAACGGCTCCCGCGTGCACCGGTGACTCCGGCAGCTCAGTCACAGCAGATACCGGCCGCTCAATCACGTACACCTGTCCAAGGTAAGCTAAGTAATTTCATGTTAGCCAGGTGTGCTACTATTTAATGATTCGGGACACACGTGTAGGTTAAATTAGATCGACTCGAACATGTATTTGCATGCGGTATTATGATGCTTCGTGCGTGACACGTTTATTGTTAATGGGGGAAAGCATAAACCTAGCTAGTTCGCTAATCGGCTAAATGGTGTTAGCTGGCTTGAGCATCCCAAGATAGAAGTAGAGGCTGTTTTAGCTGACTGGTGACCATTGAGCTGTTACGTTTTTTCTGTGTTGCAGCGGAGGTAGCAAGGCTCTTTGCGCCATATAACATTGGAGCCAGAAGGAATATGACGAGACGACCAGCACAAGTCCAAGTTAGCCGAAGAAGCTACACACACACTGTCTGTTGTTTGGCTGACCACAATGCGGATAAAATTCCAAGCGTACTGTTTAAAGCTGAACTTCTTACTTCAGGACTTGGAGAGCAAAAAGTAACATTTTCAGGTCAGTGCGAAACTAGGCATTTACCAAAAGTAAAAAAAGTTTGTACTGTCTGTGGCTTGTTGAAATTATTTGCATTTCTTTTTATAGTGACTCAAACTTAATTGGTGTTCATAGTGTCAATAATAGTTATCACAGGCTTATTTGCTTAATTTAAGGTGAGGTGAGTTATGATTTTGTTTTGTTTTTTTCTCCAGGGAATGACCACGATCCCATGGTTATAACAAATAAACTGATGGAAGTGTTTCCGAAGCTCCAACAAGGGGGAGGCTTTGAATTTCTAAAACTTGTAGGATCTACTCGCAGTCGAAATCTTGCGTTGCTTCAGTGTCCCAGCACTGGATACACCCTTGCCTATCTGAAAGATCCATCGACGATGATTGGACAGGCTACAATCTACATACGTCCACTTCAACAGGATCTACCCTTAGATTGTGTACATACATTTACAGAGACTTAGTTTAATACATAATCAAAACAAAGATTACTGGTGACTTTTAATCATTAATTAAAAGCCATTTGTTGTTGTTGTTAGGAGAGCTCACGTCCTGCCTCTGGTCCAGTCATCCCCTGCATCACTTGTCAGAAGGAAGTTCCCTTTTCAGAGATGAAGCTGCACAGATTGAGCTGCAATGGGTATGTACTTCTTAAAGCAATGCAAGGGTAGCATAATTTATTTTCTTTGGGAATATGTCTCTCTTATTGTTGTGCACACAAATAAGCGAGTATGACCATCATTTCAATTGTGTTAACTTCAAGGACACCCATGCAGGAATCAGAAAGAGAACAAGAGGGAGGCCAAAGTGAAGAAAATGATAGTGAGACAGCCCTAGTCAGTGACAGTGTTCCAGTGAGGCCTGAAACATCAGCTGAGAGTGCAGTAGTACCGGCAGTGATTGTCAACGAGGAGTTGGATCGCAAAGAAACAGACAGTGGTTTGTGTCATCACAATAGTGTTGCTATAAGATTGTGTGTAACTGAAAAGTTAATAGAAAGATAACACCTGTAGGATATAATTAGATAAGATAATACAGTTACAGACAATTAATAACATGCAACTGGGTTTTTCTATTTTTCTAATATTTAGTTGTAGTTGTTTAGTAGTGCTGTTTTTATGTCAACTCAGCGTTGTGACAGGTTCTGAAGATGTTGGGTCTCACGTTTTGTCAGTGAAATGAACAGAATTTTCCTCCTGTTCTGTAGAGTGAGAGGATATCTGTATATGCAGGTAACATGCCAACTCACAATATGTCTCTCTGTAATAGATAACTTTATTGTTGTTGTTTGTTTAGAATGGAAGCTTTGGCCCATTCTGTGGACCATAATGAGACAGGAAGCTTCAAAGAAACAGCTTTTTTTCCTTTCTTTTAAAAGGAAAGTAAACTTTCAGTTTTTCCTTGCTTGTTCTAACACAACAAATAAAAACATGGGTTGGACATCAGTCTAAGATTCTTGATAACACTTCCACAGTCTCTACATATAGTCTAAGTGCATCAGTAACAGAAACTCCTGGAGCTGGCAAAATTGCAACCTCTTCATCTGAGAGCTCACGGGCCAGCTGAACCTCGGGGACTGACACAGTGCCTCGATGAAGGCAGTGAGGTCCGTTCCAATCGATCCCATATTCTTCAGGAACCTGAATGGATGACAAGCATAATCAGTCTTGTACTTAAAACTAGTTTGACATGTCCTTACACAAGATTGTTATTTTTGGTCACCAAGGCAGTGAGAAATGAAATGTTACTTATTCCGTTTTTTTAAATAATACAGCTTTGCATAGTATGCACTGTAGAAACTACAGCTCACAGGTTGATCTTTAAAAGCTCGGGAGATTTTAAAGAGACAATAATCTATAGTAAATGTTTCATTTAAAGTATCACATTTAGCACCATTTTTTTCTCCCATAATTCCTGTCACAAGCCGGGCTAGAACTCCGGTCTCAAATGTGTAGAGCTGGGGGTACTACCCCTTGCCACAGAGGAGATGTTGTAGGACCCAAATGAAACACCCCAGGCAATACTCCAGGTAAGTAGATTTAATGTTCAAAACAGGAGGCAAAACAAAACAACTCCCCGAGGGGAGAAAAACAAACTAAAGATAACTTCGAATAACTTACTAGGACTGATACGGTGGGACAAAGCAGGAGACACATAGACAGGACGCAATAACCAAGTGAGAAACAAGGGGAAAACACACAGCTAAAATACTCAAGGGGAAACAAGGCACAGGTGACATAGATAAGCTAATTAGGACACATGAGGAAAAACTAAGGCAAAGGGGAACACAGCTGACCTCTAGAGGCCAGGAGACAAACAGGGGAAGCAGGAAGCTGACAGGACCCCCTCCTCTAGGAACGACTCCTGACGTTCCTTCCAGAACACCCTGGCCCCAGGGTGCGAAAATCTCGGATCAACCCTGGGTCCAGGATGTCCCTGGCCGGAACCCAGGAGCGCTCCTCTGGCCCGTAGCCCTCCCAGTCCACCAGATACTGCAGAGAGTTCTGGACCCTCCGGGAGTCCAGTATCCGGCGGACTGTGTAGGCTGGCTGGCCGTCTATGATCCTGGGAGGTGGCGGGGGTCTGTGTGGGGGGCAAAAGGAGAAGACAAGACAGGTTTAAGGAGTGAAACATGGAAAGTGGGGTTAACTCTAAGGGAGCGAGGCAGAACTAAACGATACGACACAGGGTTAACCTTTCTAGAAATGCGGAAAGGGCCGATGTATCTCTGGGAAAGCTTCTTGGATTCGACCCGGAGGGGCAAGTTCTTAGTGGCCAACCAAACTCTCTGACCAGCTCGGAAACTAGGGGCCGTCCGGCGGTGGCGATTAGCCTGACTTTGGTATCTCTGGGAGGTCCGAAGGAGGGTACACCTGGCCTTCTTCCAGGTCCGCCTACAGCGTTGGACAAAGCGCTGGGCCGAGGGAACACCAACTTGCGCCTCTTCCTCTGGAAACAAAGGAGGGTTGTAACCGAACTGGCATTCGAAGGGGGACAATCCGGTGGCTGAGGACTGGAGGGTGTTGTGGGCATATTCAGCCCAAATGATATAGGTGGCCCAAGACGTGGGATTGCTGGCCGCCATACACCGCAGGGTGGTCTCCAGATCCTGATTAATCCGTTCCGTTTGGCCATTAGACTCTGGATGGAATCCTGACGATAGGCTGGCTGTGGCCCCAATAAGCCTGCAGAAGGCCCCCAAAACCGGGACGAGAATTGGGGACCTCGGTCAGAGACCACGTCCAGGGGAATGCCAAATATCCGGAAGACATGGTTCATGAGGAGCTCCGCAGTCTCCTTAGCCGAGGGCAGCTTGGGCAGGGGAATAAACCGGGCAGCCTTAGAGAAACGGTCTACCACCACAAGGATGACGGTGTTGCCCTGGGATAGAGGAAGTCCCGTAACAAAGTCCAGAGAAAGGTGTGACCATGGCCTTCGAGGAACAGGTAAGGGATGGAGCAGTCCCTGGGGTCGCTGGCGTGTCGACTTTCCCTGGTTGCACACAGGGCAGGCCTCAACATAGACCTGCACGTCCTTCTTGATGGACGGCCACCAAAACCGCCGTCGGAGGAACTCCAGTGTGCGAGCACTGCCAGGATGGCATGTCAAGGGCGACTCATGACCCCACTGCAAGACGCGGGCCCGAACCGAGAGAGGAACGTACAGGCGACCGGCAGGACCACCGCCTGGATCGGGCTCATGGGCAAGAGCTTCTCGTACCCCTCTTTCTAGTTCCCACTGAAGAGGTGCGACGATCCTAGACCTCGGAATAATCGATGCCAAGGGCTTCTCTTGTACCTCGGGAGAATAGACTCGAGACAGAGCATCCGGCTTGACGTTCTTGGTGCCAGGTCGGTAAGTCAGGATGAACTGGAATCGATTAAAGAAAAGGGACCATCGTGCTTGCCGAGGGTTCATCCGCTTAGCCTGTTGGAGATATTCCAGGTTCTTGTGGTCTGTGAGAACCTGGAAAGGGTGCTGAGCCCCCTCAAGCCAATGGCGCCACTCTTCCAAGGCCAGTTTAACCGCAAGCAACTCTAGATCCCCCACGTGGTAGTTGCGCTCGGCCTCAGACAGGCGGCGAGACATGAAGGCACAAGGGTGTAATCTCCCATCCGCACCCCTCTGAGACAGGACGGCTCCCACCCCCACCTCTGAGGCGTCCACCTCCACCACGAAAGGTCTCTCTGGGTCAGGGGTCACCAGAATCGGAGCAGAAGTGAAGCGGCGCTTGAGATCCTCGAAGGCCCCTGCTGCTTCCGGACCCCAGTGAATCTTGGTCCCTCCTCCCTTGGTAAGCGTCGTCAAGGGGGCTACCACCGAGCTGAAATTCTTAATGAACTTCCGATAGAAGTTAGAAAAGCCAATGAACCGTTGAACCTCCTTGACCGTGGCAGGTGTGGGCCAATTGTGGACCGCCTTGACCTTCTTGGGATCCATCTCTAGGTGCCCGGGAGTGACAATAAACCCGAGAAACTGAGTCTGAGAAACATGAAATTCACACTTCTCAGGCTTAACGTAGAGGTGATTGTCAAGGAGCCTCTGGAGAACCCGGCTAACATGCCCCTCATGCTCCTTCAGTGACCTCGAGAAGATGAGGATATCGTCCAGGTACACGAAGACGAACAGATTAAGCATATCCCGGAGAACATCATTAATCAGGGCTTGGAATACTGCGGGGGCATTGGTGAGCCCGAACGGCATCACCCGATATTCATAGTGTCCCGTGGGCGTGTTGAACGCCGTCTTCCATTCGTCTCCTGGCCGGATCCGCACGAGATGGTAAGCATTGCGGAGATCCAGCTTAGTAAAAATGGAAGCCCCTTGAAGCAGCTCAAAAGCAGTGGCCATGAGAGGAAGAGGGTATCGATTCCGAACCGTGATCTTGTTGAGTCCCCGGTAATCAATACAAGGCCTCAGACCCCCGTCTTTCTTTTCAACAAAAAAAAGCCCGCCCCAGCCGGGGAAGTAGAGGCATAGATGAGGCCGGCTGCCAAGGACTCCTTAATGTAGGTGTCCATAGCTGCGTGCTCGGGGAGGACAAGGAAAGATCCGACCTCTAGGAGGGCAGCACCCAGGGAGTAGATCAATGGCACAGTCATAAGTGCGATGAGGCGGTAAGGCAGTAGCCCGGGCCTTGCTGAACACTGCTTTGAACCGATGGTAAACACTGGGGACTCGGGAGACGTCAACAGACTCTTGAAACTGGGTACTAGGGGCTGAGGAACTCTGAAGCATGCAGGTGAGTTGGCAAGTGGGACCCCAGCTAAGAATGGTGCCAGTAGGCCAGTCGATCTGGGGATTATGTCTGCATAGCCAAGGGTGACCCAGGATAATAGGATACTCGGGAGAGTCAATGAGATAGAAGGTCTCCTCCTGCTGGTGTTGAGAGATGGTAAGTCGCAGGGACTGAGTCGCCTCAGTAACTTTTCCTGGTTCCAGAGGTCTGCCATCTAAGGCTGTAACTGCCTGGGGTTGAGGAAGTAGTTGGGTAGGGATCTTAAGTTCCTTAGCCAAGGTTACATCCATAAAATCACCTGCGGCACCGGAATCGATCATAGCCTGGACCCGATGCTGGTGGCCCTCCCAGGACAGAGTGGCTGGAATAGCTAGGACCGCGTTAGTAGGAGGAGCTCTAATTTTCCCCATCACAACCCTCCTGTAGCTGGGCGGGGACAGGCGTTTCCCAAAGCTCGGGGCAAGTGGAGCGGAAGTGGCCGGCAACCCCGCAGTAGAGGCACCGACGCTCCCTCATGCGACGTTCCCTTTCGTTGGAAGAAAGCCTGGAACGGCCTAACTGCATGCTCTCCGGGGAATCCTGGGGCAGTTCAGGAGCCGGGGCAGCTCTGAATGACGGAGTCCAAACAGGAGAAACAGAGCTGCTCAGAGGAACTTGGGACTGAGACACCTGACGGCGAGCCGTTCTCCGCTCTCTTAGACGATTGTCCAGGCGGATGGCCAAGGCTATGAGGGACTCGAGATCTTCAGCTGGTTCACGGGTGGCTAACTCATCTTGAAGGGGCTCAGATAACCCTCCCTGAAAGCAGACCCTCAGCGCTTCATCATTCCATCCGCTCCTTGCTGCTATGGTTCGGAACTCAATGGCAAAATCTGCCGTGCTTGGGGGCCCTGACGGAGAGACAGTAGGCGCTTGGGAAGCCTCCCGCCCACTGACAGGATGATCGAACACCCGCTTGAACTCTTCTACAAATGCAGCGTGGGAGTCACAACAGGCCTCCTGGGACTGCCACACCGCAGAGGCCCAGGCGAGCGCCTTGTCTGAAAGAAGGGTAATGAGGTAGGCAATCTTGGAACGGTCTGTGGGAAAACTTGAGGGTTGGAGCTCGAAGGTGAGGGAGCATTGGGTGAGGAAACCCTGACAAGAGCTTGGATCCCCAGAAAAGGGCTTGGGAGGTGGTAGTCGGGGCTCCGCCAACCGAGAAGGCCTGTCGTCACTGGGAGGTGACCGGGGGAAGGGGGAGAACCAAGGAGGCGTTCAAAGAGCTGGTGAAGGGAACTCATCATTTCGGCCAGGAGTTGAGAATGTCTAGCCATCAGCTCCTCTTGTCGGCTGAGAACGGCTTCATGGCGCTGGAAAGAAGCCTCATGTCGAATGATCACCGCCAACAGGTCCTGGGAACTGAGTGTTTCTGGGTCCATGATTGACTTGGTTATTCTGTCACAAGCCGGGCTAGAACTCCGGTCTCAAATGTGTAGAGCTGGGGGTACTACCCCTTGCCACAGAGGAGATGTTGTAGGACCCAAATGAAACACCCCAGGCAATACTCCAGGTAAGTAGATTTAATGTTCAAAACAGGAGGCAAAACAAAACAACTCCCCGAGGGGAGAAAAACAAACTAAAGATAACTTCGAATAACTTACTAGGACTGATACGGTGGGACAAAGCAGGAGACACATAGACAGGACGCAATAACCAAGTGAGAAACAAGGGGAAAACACACAGCTAAAATACTCAAGGGGAAACAAGGCACAGGTGACATAGATAAGCTAATTAGGACACATGAGGAAAAACTAAGGCAAAGGGGAACACAGCTGACCTCTAGAGGCCAGGAGACAAACAGGGGAAGCAGGAAGCTGACAATTCCTTTGGGGAAACAATTTTAAGAAAGTGTTTAAAGTTCATTGTTAACCTCAGTAGGATCCTCCTCAGGGCCTTGCTCTCTGTAACTTCTCCAGAGTTGCTGTGGTGACTGATTCCTTTCAGTTCTAAGACCGTGGAAGTTCCAAGCATCTCGAAAAGAGTCGAGGCTTTGCTGAACCAGTGGAAGGAAAATCCGGTGCAGAGCGAAAAGATGGACTTCATTGTCTGGATTCAGTGTCTCCTGATCTTCCAATGAAGTAAAGATCTGATAGAAGAGGTCCAGGGCATGTTCATAAACATCTCTCCACATCCTCTCTATTCTGTGTTTAGGATAAAATTGAGAAATTGTTAATTTAGGACATATGCTAAAGTACATTCAACTAGTATGTTAGTTGTGTGAGCCTAGTTGCCAAACATATTTCTTTACCGCTGATTGTGGACACTTCTGCCTGTGATGTGTGAATTCCTGTCGGTACCTCTGCTTCTGATCATGAATTCTGCTACATCTGCATTCTCCCCCCTTTGTCAGACCGTACCCTTGATGGCAGCCCATACTGCTCAACAGCGGCGATAAAGCTCTGTAAGACCGTATGAGCTCTATTATTGCCGGCCACAGTCAGGTAGACCACTAAACGACTGAATCCATCCACCCCACCGTGGACAACAAATCTCCACCTGTTGCAAACACATGAAAAAATATAACTTTATTGTATAACAATTGTAATGAAACATATAGAAAGATGCATTGTTTATCTGCTAATATCACTGACCTGATAAGCTTATGGTGGCCATCTATATGCCACAAAGAGTTTGGGCCAGGAACAAAATACTGCCGTCGCCTTAATACACGCAGCCTCAGACGTCTCATGTAGACTCCCTCTGCATTGACTCTGCGTAAAGACTCTTGCAGTCTTGAGACTGAGGGGAGGAATTTAAAATGAATAACCACAC
>NC_059198.1:37575422-37695422 GCF_020615455.1 Coregonus clupeaformis | reverse complement strand
CCCGAGTACCTCGGAAACGGAGAGGCAAGACTCATCCTGGGAAGGCTCCGGTGCAATCCTCCGAGTTACTCACTCCCGCCCGGGCTCTGATAGGGATGGCAGGTGCCCAGACCGACACAGAGACGGAGCTACAGAATCTGGACAAAGAACTGTCTGGTCTGAAGGGGGACCGCTGAGAGGTATCGTTTGTTAAAGCAACAGTTAGACATGAAGACAGAAGAGTTAGATATCCTCCAGGCTAAACTCCAACAGAGCTCCTTCCCTAAGCAACAGGAGGAGCTGGAGAGGCTGCGCAGGACCATCGAGGAGTGTGAGGAGACCCTGCGCAGTAGTAAGGAGGTCCAGAAGAAGGCAGAGGAGAAGTACAAGGTGTTGGAGAACAAGATGAAGAATGCGGAGGCAGAGAGAGAGAAGGAACTGAAAGCTGCTCAACAGAAGCTAAACTCTGCTAAAACCAAGGCTGATGCGTTCAGTAAGAAACTCAAGGAGAGACAACAGGAGGCTGAGTCCCTGGTCCTAGAGGTGGAGGAGTTGAAGAGAGAGCAGGCTGGCAAGCACCACGGCAATGCGGACGCCCTCTCCCGGCGTGATGCCTTCTTCGCTGCCTTTACCCCGACGAGGACGTCGGTCCCGAGGAGG
Organism: Coregonus clupeaformis; assembly: GCF_020615455.1. Taxonomy (NCBI): domain Eukaryota; kingdom Metazoa; phylum Chordata; class Actinopteri; order Salmoniformes; family Salmonidae; genus Coregonus; species Coregonus clupeaformis. Next base: position 37,694,783 of record NC_059198.1, on the reverse strand, counting down.
GGGATGTGTGATGTCACGAGAGGCTGTGTCCTGGAGGGACGTTACATCCCCCTGAGATGGCTGCAAACCCAGACAGCTATGGCTCCATCTGCTGGTATGGTCGGGAACTCCAACCCTCTATGGCCAATCTTCCCACGCAGCTGAAACCAATCAGGAGCTGATGAGCTGAAGGTTTGTTGAAGGGAAGAGACACTGAGAGGGAGTGTGTGGGGGTGAAGAGACACGGTCTCCAAGCGGGGCTCTCTGGAGGACAAGAGTGCTGCACGTCCACTTCCATGAGGAATATAAGGATTTGGAGATACTTACCTTTGGGAAATACTCACCTTTGGATATATGCACCTGTGGAAATACGTGTGGGACATTTGGAAGGACGTTTTGCTGGGTTGGCCACTAGCTGCAACGTGGAATACAGTAAGACTGGGGAAAAGTTATTTGAGCGAGGGAGAGTTATGATTTTGGATGTGGAAGAGACATCCCTGAACTGTTAACCCTTAAAGAGCCACCAGAGAACAGAACTGTGTTATACTTTCGTTAGTTTCCCAAGACCTTTAATAAAATCCTTGTTTTGGTTGAACCTGGTCTCCTTGCACTACTTGAGCAATCCCGCTGAAAGCTGTGTAGCCTCTCGTGACATCACAATAGATAGATAGATAGATAGATAGATAGATAGATAGATAGATAGATAGATAGATACCACATGCTCGAACAGAGATGACCTGAGATTTTTTGCCTCCTATGATATTTTGCTTTTCTATGATTATATTATACCCTTTACAGCAGGGGCACATCCGGACAGCTGAGAATATTACTGTCAGATATTGTTCCACCTCTATTAAACAGGAGGCTAAAAATCACAGGACATGTCTATCCTGATGATACAAGTCAGCCGTCCTGAAATGTGTGTTTCTCTTCACATTTCTTCTACACATTCTACATCTCAGAGGCGATGTCTTTCCATAAGCGGGCTTCCTTCACCTTTCAAAGGGGCAGAGCTCCAAATTAAAAATACATTTAAATAATGCCCATATTATTATCTACTCACTTGGAACATGCACACCTCTTGCATTCAGGTGACCACGCATTAGCTTGTAGCCGGTGTTTGGATGACTTCTGTGAATTTCACTTACAATACGGTCTAACTCCTCATCATTCACAGCTGAATAGAGATCTGTCTTTCTGTACAAACAAGAAAAACACAACATCAAGTAATGTTACCTTAAACGTCATATTCTTTCCGAGTGTATGAGAGCAGCAATTCATAAACAGAAAACTCATGAATTTAGTGTAAATACCTTAAACTGTATTGTTGCATGCGCCTCCTGATGGTCCTCTTTGACACACCGAACATCGCTGCAATTTGAACTGCGGGAACTCCACAAAGAAGTTGATGCTCCAGAACTGCACTCGGTATGTCAAACGCCAAACGCCCCGGTCCCTGTGTGTGTTGGGCCTGAAGTGCCCTGGTACCAGAGAAGCGGTGGACAACTTCTTCTAGATTTGCAATCACTCTGTGGTCGATATCTTCGTCGGAAAGTGCGGAAATGACTCCAACAACTTCAATAAGTTCCTCTGCTTTACTAGCTACATGCTCTGGGTCAGCAGGTCCTGCTTCTACATCCTCTGCTAAGTTTAAAATGTCTCTAACCAACTCCCTGGAAAGTTCACGGAGATCCTCCATTGTCTCTATCCAGGTTGGCCTACTCTACTTCAGACCAAAGCAATGGATCAGACTAGATTCGCGTTAGCCCCGCCCACTGACTTTGATGGGTCAGTTTGACAGTTTTAAGTAATTCATGAATCACTGCAATGCAGGATCATGAAATGTAAATGTAAATAGTGAAATAATTATATATGTATTTTACATAAAATGAATCGGTATTTGAATTAATTAATGACACATTTAATAACACATTTATGTATTTAATTCTAATTTTAATTAATTAATGACACATTTAAGTAATTATTTAATGGTGTATTTATTTATTTAATTGTGGCACTTTTAGTCCTCCATACCTGACAAACTTAGTTTTTTAATGTAAAGATATACCCTAATCGTTTTATTATCTGTATTGAAGTAGAAAGCAATGGGTTAGAAGAAGCCTACATAAACCATATATTAAAATGCAACATTCATTTATGGCCAGTTATGTTTTATCCTGCAATAGATGTCGTTCAATTGATAATATTTATTTTTGTCTTCTTCTAATGCCGTTGAAGGGGAAAGTCATCTGATCAGTCCCTACACCCAAACGAGGGCATTGCGTTCATCCACCTCCGGCCTGCTGGCTCCCCTTCCTCTGCGGAAGCATAGCTCCCGCTCAGCCCAGTCAAAACTGTTCGCTGCTCTGGCACCCCAATGGTGGAACAAGCTCCCTCACGACGCCAGGACAGCGGAGTCACTCACCACCTTCCGGAGACATTTGAAACCCCACCTCTTTAAGGAATACCTGGGATAGGATAAAGTAATCCTTCTAACCCCCCCAAATTGTAAAGTGGTTATCCCACTGGCTATAGGGTGAACGCACCAATTTGTGAGTCGCTCTGGCTAAGAGCGTCTGCTAAATGACGTTAATGTGCCCTTGAGCAAGGCACTTAACCCTAATTGCTCCTGTAAGTCGCTCTGGATAAGAGCGTCTGCTAAATGACTAAAATGTAAATGTAAATGTAATTGAAAGCGATCAGATTATGTTCATGAGTTTAGGTAATCCAAAAGTTACGTTACGGAATACAATTTTGGACAGCTAACTAGGAACTGTAAAGGATTACATTTAGAAAGTAACCTAGCCAACCCTGTTGACAGGTAATAGCCAGCGAGGCAGAGATGATACAGAGATGATTTGAGTCAGTGCTACTGATACAGCAGATAAAAAAACTGATGTAGAGGGCCTGATAGCTGACCACACTCTAGCCATTATACTGGCTCACAGACACATGGGGCTTAGGTTTACTAGGGGGGTTGCACCAAGTGTAAAATGATTGGTCAGAAATGTGTAAACATAGGCTTGATAAAGTAGCTACCAGTGAAATAGCCCTTCAACACAATCCCGTCACCTGGATTGAGGAGCGGAAATTATTGATAAACCTGAGAGAAAAATAAAAACATCTTCCCACAGGTGCATTTATACCGTCTCTCCCACATTGTTTCCCACTCGACCAGTCAAAGGGATAATACCACGGTACAGCTTCTCAAACACACAACCAGAAACACACACACACCTCTCCACTTCTGAAGACATATTATGTGTAATGTAATCTTCTTCCATCTTCCATCTCCCCCCCACAGGAGAATCAGACAAGTTTATGCAGGTTGTGTCAGTTTGCGAAAGCACAGGTGACTGTAACAAGCCATGTTCCTGTCTACTAGCTACATAGACGTGTATATTTACACTGCTGTGGTGCACACACAGATTACATTGTGTTTAGAGGCTGGCCACTTACAATACATCAATGTCATGTGTGTAGACTCCTTGCAACCCCTGGATGATATGATGGTAGAGAGGGGAGAACGCAGACCATATCATTTTAGTGGGTCCTCTGTAGCTCAGCTGGTAGAGCACGGCGCTTGTAACGCCAAGGTAGTGGGTTCGATCCCCGGGACCACCCATACTGTCAGGGGTGCTGAAGGTGGGTGTGGTGCATGAATCAAGCGCAGGACGCAGAGGCTCAGTCCCAAAAGACTTTAGTGCAATATTCACGTAGAGAAATAAGCACAATAAGCCCGAAGGCGAAATCACGGCGCACACAGGCGTCAAATAAACGGCGCACAAACATGTGCGAAAAACCTCTCCAAAACACTGGAGGGAAGTACGTAGCTCCAACACGAAACATAAGAGCAATCACACACAAAGACAAACACAACCAATGAGAACTAAATAGGACACTAACGAGGACTAACAAGACACAGGTGTACAACATCAAGACAAAACCAAACGAACATGAAACATAGATCGGTGGTAGCTAGTACTCCGGGGACGACGACCGCCGAAGCCTGCCCGAACCAGGAGGAGGAGCAGCCTCGGCCGAAACCGTGACACATACACAAAAATGTATGCACGCATGACTGTAAGTCGCTTTGGATAAAAGCGTCTGCTAAATGGCATATTATTATTATTATTATTATTAGTGCAGAGGCAGAAAAACCAACCCCCGGCAACAGACAAGGGCAATGTGTGTCCAACATGAGATAACAGCTATTGTCACCCTCTACTCCCCACCTCACACACACACACACACTCTCAAACACGCATCCCTCCCACCTCCTCACCCCCACGTGAGGGGTAACTCTGGGATGGCTTATTACGCCTGGGGAAATCACAATGATCGTCACTCAACAGGCATGGCTTCTCTCTGATGCTCAATTAGCCTTGGGAGAACTGGCTAGCCCAACCAATTTCCAATCTGCTGTGTCGGGGAGCGCGACAGGCAGGCAGGCAGACAGGCAGGCACAAACACTGTGCACATGGTGCGGCCACCACAGATGTATCACTATCACTTGATGATAATTATAGCACTGCACATCATGGTGTGGTTTCTCTCCCTTTCTCTCTCGCTCTCGCTCACACACCACCTCTCTCTCTATCACGGTCTCTCAGTTTCTCTTCATGTCTCTCTGCCTCCCTCTACCCCTCTCTCTCTTTCTCCCGAATGGAGGGATGTGTGAGGGAGGAGGAAGAGAGGGAGTGGCTCATTAGGAGGGAACAGAGACATGCTGTCCTCTAGAGAGACAGACAACGGCAGCCTTCTCTCAACTCTCCTTTCCTTGTACCCTTTCCTTGTACCCTCTCCTTGTTTCAGTTCCTTGGTCCTTAGTCTCCTTTCTTAGGATCTTGCCAAGTCTACAACTTCACACCTCAACCCAATTGAACGCTTATGGTAGATTCTGGAGCAGCGCCTGAGACAGCATTTTCTACCGTCAACAAAAAAAACAAATTATGGAATTACGCACACACACACACACACACACACACACACACACACTCAAAGACAACACTAACTCACAGGGAAACGTTCTAGAACAGTGTCAACTTTCTGTCATGTGATAGGCTGTCATTAGCTATCTCCGGCCGGGAGATCAACAGACAGGTAGCCTTCTTCAACACAAAACACCTTCATTCCCCTTGCAGAGAGAGAGGGGGATATATTCACCTCACTGCGCATACATCTGCTCACATAATGAAGGACAAAGCACCTCACACCCATTAAGGACTTCCACCGCCTACTAGACTCAGAGCTCTCTCACGTTATTTTGTTGCCGTTGTATTTTTTTCTTGTGCTATTTGCTCCATGACTCCTGCTCTCTTTGTTGACTATGAACTTGCTCGTTTACCCGACCATGGGACAGACCATGTTAGTCCCACACTCGCGACTGACTCTATTGGTTACATGGACTCTTGGCCTCCCATCCTATTCTAACCACCTCTCGCCGGCTTTGTATTCATGTTACCTGATGAAATTGCTGTACAATATGATCTTGTTGACATCTGATGAATATTCAAATGTCATACAAAATCAACAGTGCAAAGCTCTCCCTGTCCTCTGCCGAGCACTGATTATATTATGGCTGATGATATCTGGAAATTTGCTAGCCCCAATTCTGACTTGTGCTCTGATTTCTGCTTCACTGATTTCTGCTCTCGTAAAAGCCTGGTTTTTCTGCACGTTAACACTAGAAGCTTATTACCTCAAATTGATCAATTGAAAGTGTGGGTTCATAACTCCAATCCAAATGTGTTGGTCATTACTGAGACACGGTTAAGAAAGAGTGTTTTGAACGCTGATGTTAACCTTTCTGGTTATAACCTTTTTCGGCAAGACAGATCTTCCAAAGGTAGTGGAGTGGCAATCTTTACCAAGGAACACCTTCAGTGCTCAGTTGTCTCCAAATTGTTTGGGGACAGACTTGTTGATTTGCTGGTTTTAAGCATTAAGCTTTCAAATGACTCTAAATTGACTGTTGCTAGGTGTTATCGTCCACCATCAGCACCAGCATTTACCCTAACTGCCCTAAGCTGGCTCCTGGTGTTTTCTGTAATGACCTTAGTGATCACGGTTTTACGGCCTGTGTTCGTAATGGCTGCTCAGTTAAACGACCTGTCTTGATTTGTCATAGATGCTTGCTGAAAAACTTTAATGAGCAAGCCTTCCTTCATGACTTGGCCTCTGTAAATTGGTATACAATCAGCTTGATCCCCTCTGTCGAAGACACATGGACCTTCTTTTATCTTTTCAGTGGTATTGTTATCAAGCACGCCCCCATAAAGAACATGAGAATTAGAAAACAGGTTCAGCCCCTGGTTTGAACGTGATCTGGCAGAGTTACTCCACCTCAAGAACACCATTTGGCGAAAGGCTCGGCACACAAATACTCAGGCTGACTGGCTGTCGTTCAGGCAAATGAGAAATAAGTGCACTCAGGCTATCTGGAAGGCCAAAGTTAGTTACTTTAAGGAGCAGTTCTCTCTATGTGGGTCTAACCCCAAGAAGTTCTGGAAAACGGTGAAAGACCTGGAGAATAAACCCTCCTCCTCACAGCTGCCCATGTCCCTTAATGTTGATGATGTGGTTGTTACTGACAAGGAGCACATGGCTGAGCTCTTTACTCACCACTTCATTAAGTCAGGATTCCTATTTGCCTCCTTGCCCGTCCAACACTTCCTCATCTCCCAGCCCTTCTAATACAACTAGCCCTGATGCTCCTCCCTCTTTTCCCTGCCCTGCTACACAGCTTCTCCCTGCAGGCGTTCACTGAGTCTGAGGTGCTAAAGGAGTTCCTTAAACTTGACCCCCAAAAAACATCTGGGTCAGATAGAGCTGTTATTGTGACCCACAGCCATATGGGATAGCAAGATCAGGACCTAACATAAGGACAACTCAGAGTATGCTATTCTGTTCTTCTGAAATAGACTACATTTTCTTCATATCATGTTTCTTTAGACCTGTCTTTATTGTGAAAGTGTAGGCTATATTGCACGGATTTATTATACTTTTTTTAAATGTAGATGTTCCAAATGTCTGCATCAGTGGCTTGTAGGAAGCCAGGAGATGCTAAATGTGTTTATGTTAATTGATGGTCAATTACCGTGAGACCTGACAGTTATTTGCTTGACAAGCCCCGGTTGACTAAATGTTGTGACCGCCACAGCCCTAGGGTCAGATGGTTTAGATCCTTTCTTCTTTAAGGTTGCAGCTCCTATTATCGCTGAGCCTGTCTCAGCTCTCTGGGGAGGTTCCCAGCGCTTGGAAGGCAGCCACTGTTCGTCCTTTATTTAAAGGGGGAGATCAAGCTGATCCTAACTGTTATAGGCCAATTTCTATTTTGCCCTGTTTATCAAAAGTGTCGGAAAAACTTGTCAATAATCAACTGACTGGCTTTCTTGATGTCTATAGTATTCTATCTGGTATGCAATCTGTTTTCTTCTCAGGTTATGGATGTGTCACTGCAACCTTAAACGTTCATAAATGATGTCAGCATTGCCCCTGATTCTAAGCAATGTTGTGCTGCTATTTTTATTGACTTGGCCAAAGCTTTTGATCCGGTAGACAATGCCATTCTTGTGGGTCAGCTAAGGAGTATTGGTGTCTCTGAGGGATTTTTGGCCTGGTTTGCTAACTACCTCTCTCAAAGAGTGTAATGTGTAAAGTCAGAACATCTGCTGTCTCAGCCACCGCCTGTCACCAAGGGTGTACCCCAAGGCTCGATCCTAGGCCCCACACTCTTCTCAATTTACATCAACAACATAGCTCAGGCAGTAGGAAACTCTCTCACCCATTTATATGCAGATAACAGTCTTATACTTAGCTGGCCCCTCCCGGATTTTGTGTTAACCGCTCTACAACAACACTTTCTTAGTGTCCAACAAGCTTTCTCTGTCCTTAACCTTGTTCTGAACACCTCCAAAAAAAAGGTCATATGGTTCGGTAAGATGAATTGCCCCCACCGGTGTGATTACTACCTCTGAGGGTTTAGAACTTGTGGTAGTCACCTCATACAAGTATTTGGGAGTGTGGGTAGACTGTACACTGTCCTTCTCTCAGCACATACAGTGCATTCGGGGAAAGTATTCAGACCACTTGACTTTTTCCACATTTTGTTTTGTTACAGCATTATTCTAAAATTGATTAAATAAAAAAATTTCCTCATCAATCTACACACAATACCCCATAATTACAAAGTGAATACAGGTTTTTAGAATTTGTGCAAATGTATTAAAAATAAAAAACAGGAATACCTTATTTACATAAGTAAATAAGGTATTTGCTATGAGACTCGAAATTGAGCTCAGGTGCATCCTGTTTCCATTGATCATCCTTGAGATGTTTCTACAACTTGATTAGAGTCCACCTGTGGTAAATTCAATTGATTGGACATGATTTGGAAAGGCACACACCTGTCTATATAAGGTCCCACAGTTGACAGTGCATGTCAGAGCAAAAACCAAGCCATGAGGTCGAAGGAATTGTCCGTAGAGCTCCAAGACAGGATTGTGTCAAGGCACAGATCTGGGGAAGGGTACCAAAACAATTCTGCAGCATTGAAGGTTCCCAAGAACATAGTGGCCTCTGTCAATCTTAAATGGAAGAAGTTTGGAACCACCAAGACTCTTCCTAGAGCTGGCCGCCCGGCCAAACTGAACAATCAGAGGAGAAGGGCCTTGGTCAGGGAGGTGACCAAGAACCCGATGGTCACTCTGACAGAGCTCCAGAGTTCCTCTGTGGAGATGGGAGAACCTTCCAGAAGGACAACCATCTCTGCAGCACTCCACCAATCAGGCCTTTACGGTACAGTGGCCAGACAGAAGCCACTCCTCAGTAAAAGGCACATGACAGCCCACTTGGAGTTTGCCAAAAGGCACCTAAAGGACTCTCAGACCATGAGAAACAAGATTCTCTGGTCTTTTTGAAACCAAGATTGAACTCTTCGGCCTGAATGCAAAGCGTCACGTTTGGAGGATCATCATCCCTACGTTGAAGCATGGTGGTGGCAGCATCATGCTGTGGAGATGTTTTTCAGCGGCAGGGACTGGGAGACTAGTCAGGATCCAGGGAAAGATGAACGGAGCAAAGTACACAGAGATCCTTGATGAAATCTGCTCCAGAGCGCTCAGGACCTCAGACTGGGGTGAAGGTTCACTTTCCAACAGGACAACGACCCTAAGCCCACAGCAAAGACAACGCAGGAGTGGCTTCGGGACAAGTCTCTGAATGTCCTTGAGTTGACCAGCCAGTGCCCGGACTTGAACCCGATCTAACAACTCTGGAGACACCTGAAAATAGCTGTGCGGCGACGCTCCCCATCCAACCTGACAGAGCTTGAGAGGATCTACAGAGAAGATTGGGAGAAACTCCCCAAATACAGGTGTGCCAAGCTTGTAGCGTCACACCCAAGAAGACTCGAGGCTGTAATCGCTGAATCCACAAAGTACTGAGTAAAGGGTCTGAATACTTATGTAAATGTGATATTTCAATTTTCTGTTTTTAATACATTTGCAAAAAAAATATGCTTTGTCATTATGGGGTATTGTGTGTTGATTGATGAGGGAAAAATCTATTTAATCAATTTTATAATAACTCTGTAACGTAACAAAATGTGGAAAAAGTAAAGGGGTCTGAATACTTTCCGAATGCAAGCTGCAGGCTAATGTTAAAGCTAGACTTGGTTTCCTCTATCGTAATCGCTCCTCTTTCACCCCAGCTGCCAAACTAACCCTGATTCAGATGACCATCCTACCCATGCTAGATTACGGACACTTAATTTATAGATCGGCAGGTAAGGGTGCTCTCGAGCGGCTAGAGGTTCTTTACCATTCGGCCATCAGATTTGCCACCAATGCTCCTTATAGGACACATCACTGCACTCTATCCTCCTCTGTAAACTGGCCATCTCTGTATACCCGACGCAAGACCCACTGGTTCATGCTTATTTATAAAACCCTCTTAGGCCTCACTCCCCCCTGTCTCAGATACCTACTGCAACCCTCATCCTCCACATACAACACCCGTTCTGCCGGTCACATTCTGTTAAATCTCCCCAAATCATACACATACCTGGGTCGCTCCTCTTTTCAGTTCGCTGCAGCTAGCGACTGGAATGAGCTGCAAAAAACACTCAAACTGGACAGTTTTATCTCCATCTCTTCATTCAAAGACTCAATCATGGACACTCTTACTGACACCTGTGGCTGCTTCGCGTGATGTATTGTTGTCTCTACCTTTTTGCCCTTTGTGCTGTTGTCTGTGTTGCTACCATGTTGTTGTCATGTTGTGTTGCTACCATGCTGTGTTGTCATGTTGTGTTGCTACCATGTTGTTGTCATGTTGTGTTGCTACCATGCTGTGTTGTCATGTTGTGTTGCTACCATGCTGTTCTCATGTTGTGCTGCTACCATGCTGTTGTCATGTTGTGCTGCTACCATGCTGTGTTGTCATGTTGTGTTGCTACCATGCTGTGTTGTCATGTTGTGTTGCTACCATGTTGTTGTCATGTTGTGTTGCTACCATGCTGTGTTGTCATGTTGTGTTGCTATCATGCTGTGTTGCTACCATGCTGTGTTGGCATGTTGTGTTGCTACCATGTTGTTGTCATGTTGTGTTGCTACCATGCTGTGTTGTCATGTTGTGTTGCTACCATGCTGTGTTGTCATGTTGTGTTGCTACCATGCTGTGTTGTCATGTTGTGTTGCAATCATGCTGTGTTGTCATGTTGTGTTGCTACCATGCTATGTTATCATGTTGTGCTGCTATCATGCTGTGTTGGCATGTTGTGTTGCTACCATGCTGTTGTCATGTTGTGTTGCTAACATGCTGTGTTGTCATGTTGTGCTGCTACCATGCTGTGTTGTCATGTTGTGTTGCTACCATGTTGTGTTGTCATGTTGTGTTGCTAACATGCTGTGTTGTCATGTTGTGTTGCTACCATGCTGTGTTGTCATGTTGTGTTGCTACCATGCTGTGTTGTCATGTTGTGTTGCTACCATTCTGTGTTGTCATATTGTGTTGCTACCATGCTGTGTTGTCATGTTGTGTTGCTACCATATTGTGTTGTCATGTTGTGTTGCTATCATGCTGTGTTGTCATGTTGTGTTGCTACCATATTGTGTTGTCATGTTGTGTTGCTACCATGATGTGTTGTCATGTTGTGTTGCTACCATGATGTGTTCTCTTGTGTTGCTGCCATGTTGTGTTGTTGTTTTAGGTCTCTCTTTATGTGGTGTTGTGGTGTCGTTCTAGTTGTGATGTGTGTTTTGTCCAACTTTTTTTTTATCCCCTGTCCCCGCAGGAGGCCTTTTGCCTCTTGGTTGGCCGTCATTGTAAATATGAATTTGTTCTTAATTGACTTACCTAGTTAAATAAAGGTTAAATAAAAATAAAATTAAAAGAGGAGAAATACAGCTCAGCACCAGGGATAGCATCCTCAAAGCTTGCATGTGGAGTGTGTGTGTGTGTGTGTGTGTGTGTGTGTGTGTGTGTAGTGAGAGAGAGAGAGAGAGAGAGAGAGAGAGAGAGAGAGAGAGAGAGAGAGAGAGAGAGAGAGAGAGAGAGAGAGAGAGAGAGAGAGAGAGAGAGAGAGAGAGAGAGAGAGAGAGAGACCGGACTTTGAGTTGATGGATACTCTTGTGGTTCCTCAAGGAGCTTTGTCAGTGGTGCCAAATTCGTTCTTGCTGTTGATACCTAAATAATACACTAACAATATTTTGACATTGGTTAACCAGAGGTACCTTAATAATAAAAATGCCCTGGGTATGCACTCTGCTCTAACCCATCTATGTACAGATGGAAATGCCCTGAAATTCTGAAGGCATGCCAAACATTACCCCCACCCTTCGTCCCACTCTCTTCCTCTTCTCCATCCCAAAGTCAAAATACTGCGCTGTGCCAAATACCCGATGCAAACCCCTCCCTTACGTCCGCCACAGCTATCGATTAAACCAAGACAGGAGTGTGATGAACGGAGAATTCCCATTTCTCCCTGCTTTTGTCACCACCCCAAACACCATCTATCTCTTTCCTTCTGTTTTCACGCCTGTATTTGCAGGTGCATTGTTTCGATTTAGATTAATCTCCAACGGACGTTAGGCTACTTAAAAAACAGTATTCATTGTAGAACAATATCAAAAGGGTATACTGCTATGTGTTAATATGCTATTGTTTACATTGTGTCTCTCTCTATATATATCTATGCCTCACTTGCCGCTGACTGTAAGCTAAATTTGGGTCAGTCGGTGTAGTGAACTCGAGCCAAATCCACACGCGCAGAACAGTCTAGGGTGAGCGAGCTCAGCACAGTCAGAATGTAACGGCTTCCCCCATGACCACGGTTCCTAATGTAAACTACATTACGGTGTATAAACCTATTATCAACTTTGCGTTTATAACGAGTCTCTTTCGTCTTTAAAACTACTCCACATAGCTTCAACTGCGTAAAAATAGGATTCATGCACGATCTGCAACTGCAAAACGCCACGCATCAAAAACACCCTGGCTCACATTTGTCCTCTGCCAGGCTAGAGCATCTCATCTCCCGCTCCTCACTGTGTGACAAGATGGAAGAGGAGGGGAAGTTAAAACACGGTAAAGCGGGATGACTTTGCACTTACCAAAATAAAATTCCCGGTAACGTCAACAACGACACTTATATCCACGTCTTCCTTTGGCAGCTTTCAGCAGTCCGCAGTGTGTTCAGAACGGAGCCACTCTCTCACTGTTCCCTGCAGGTGGTCAGGGGGTGGACCATTCGCTAGATGCTGGCAGGGAGAGGGAGAGGCAGAGGCATTGGCGAGGAGAGGAGGAAAGGAGGAGGCGGCGAAGCGGTGTTAGACTACAAAGCAATAAGACTGGAGCGAAGCACAGCGACGGGAGGCAAGAGCGCTGGAGAGGCAGGCTAGGCAGCTCGCCCGGTCTGTAGCTTAGACACACACACACACACACACACACACACCGCGGCATCCAGGTTGAGAGGCTCACATGTAGAAAGAGCGCCATCTTCAGGCCTTGAGAGAAGCATATTTTCTAGAACTATAAACAATGAAGAGAAATATGAAAATCATTATTGTGTAAAATGCAGAAAGCCAAAGTGCATGATGTTTAAAGGGGAAAACATTAATAGTAGACTTGGGCTTGGTTGAAACGTGGGTTATAGTGACTGTAAATGATCAAACTTTAAATCAAGTTGATAATTCATGGAGATTGAAGACCCACATTGATAACCTTGCACACACACGGAGGACTCCCGAGTCCCAACTCCAGTGGTCCAATGTCATTCAGTGCAGAGTGCTCCAGATATTGTAGTATTAGGCTAGTAGTAGTTCACGGGGTCATGGTCTCTCTCATGGTCAAGGTTGGGACATTTAATTGAGGTAGATTTTTATGATAGTTCTGTTTTTATTTTTTCTCTGTCTGTCTGTCAGCTATTGATCCCCAGACATCTGCACAGCTCCAAAAAGCATTTGCCTGCTTAGCTAAAATCACAAGATCAGGGAAATAACATGAGTCTTACATTTACATTTTCGTCATTTAGCAGACACTCTTATCCAGAGCGACTTACAAATTGGTGCATTCACCTTATGATAGCCAGTAGGACAACCACTTTACAATATATAAAAAAAAAAAAAAGTATTATTAAGGTGGTGAGTGACTCCGCTGTCCTGGCGTCGTGGGGGAGCTTGTTCCACCATTGGGGTGCCAGAGCAGCGAACAGTTTTGACTGGGCTGAGCGGGACCTGTGCTTCCGCAGAGGTAGGGGGGCCAGCAGGCCAGAGGTGGATGAACGCAATGCCCTCGTTTGGGTGTAGGGTCTGATCAGAGCCTGAAGGTACGGAGGTGCCGTTCCCCTCACAGCTCCGTAGGCAAGCACCAGAGGGGTATCCTATGAAGCAAGCTAGATCTACTCCGGGTTATCTAAAGCTAGCCATTCCAGCTCAGGCTTCATCTGTACTACGACAGTGGCTATTACTTGTCCGCCCGCCGCTAACTGTAGCAGGCTTGTAACTGCGCGTGCATGTCGCACGTAGCTAGTCGAACGTCGAACTCTTCATTGAGGCAATGCTAAAACATCAATCCATTGGCAAGTCAGTGCCACATTTTCATTTGTGCCAAAATAAAAATGAAAGAAAAGTTATCTTGCAAATTCAGCAGGCTAATGTGTGAAAAATACTTCCAGAAGTGCCATCTTTATTGAATTACTTTGGTGTGGTTATCAATGCACGAGCACATTTTCCCCCACTCCTATCGATAAAATAATTGTAATAAGTCATACAAACGTTTTAATGTGCGTGAAGTTTGAAATGCATTGTCATTACTAAATGTGTAATGTGATAGGTATTATTTAACACACAAAAACATTTGATTAATAAAATATTTAAGCAGTTGCCTTCCTCAAATAAGGTGGATGACGCAATCTTTCAGAGAGGGAGGGAATCTTATTTAATTGGTCCACAACTCGCTGCTCAGATACTTCATTCAAAATAAAATGTATTTAGCCCTTAGTTAGCCTGCCCTGGAGCAGGTTACATCTGAAGGATTCGTTGACATATAAATGTACCTGGCTAAAAGGTGAGCCACATTCGTGGTACCAGTTATCTGGAGTTGAACTCAGAGTTAACCAAAGTTACCTCGCTAACTCCTCAAACTACATGTAGTATGGGGCTCTGGTCGCAGACAAGGTTGCAGTAGCTGTGCGTGGGTAAAATCACTGGGAAGCCAAGCCAGGGAAAAAAAGCCATATTACAACCTGTGTTGTGATAATTTCCTTATTTGCTCTATAACCTGGTAGTTCACATGCCTTGCGACCGTGATTTATAGGCCTAAAGCCGAGACAATAAGAAGACACAGTGGCAGAATAAATTCAACCACACCTTTGTTTCATCACAAAACCGGAGAGAAACCTCTGTCAGGTGAAGTCCACAAAGCATATTGCATGTAACAAACAGTTACATGACCTACAGCGTGGCCAAGCAAGTTAATGTTTTCCGACTACTAAACAACTATTGATTTAAAACCACAGAGAGTTACATTTACAGTCATTTAGCAGACACTCTTATCCAGAGCGACTTACAGTTAGTGAGTGCATACATTATTTTTATTTTTGTTATTTTTCATACTGGCCCCCCCGTGGGAATCGAACCCACAACCCTGGCGTTGCAAACGCCATGCTCTACCAACTGAGCTACATCCCTGCCGGCCATTCCCTCCCCTATCCTGGACGACGCTGGGCCAATTGTGCGCCGCCCCAATGGGTCTCCCGGTCGCGGCCGGCTACGACAGAGCCTGGATTCGAACCAGGATCTCTAGTGGCACAGCTAGCACTGCGATGCAGTGCCTTAGACCACTGCGCCAAGTTGCAAAGAAAACAGGAGCTGCCTCCACTATTCCAGCACCATTTCAACTTCAACATCATCAAATCGCCTATGTTTAGTGTAATACAGTGACAACTAAAAAGATACCAAAAACAAATGTAGTCCAATCAACGTAAGCTAAATATGGTTGCTGTCCATGGTACTGACTTCTGTGTTTGTGTGTGTGTGTGTGTGTGTGCAAGTAGAAAAAATAGGTTGACTCACCCTACTTGAAGAGAAACGCCAATGCCATCCTCCTTTCTTTCATGTTGACGAAATGGTCTATAACTCTGTCATACAGTACATACATTTATTTTTTGTTGTCCTAGGCTACCTGGCTAAAAGGCTAAAAGGCTAAAAGGCTCAAATGCTA
Organism: Coregonus clupeaformis; assembly: GCF_020615455.1. NCBI lineage: Eukaryota > Metazoa > Chordata > Actinopteri > Salmoniformes > Salmonidae > Coregonus > Coregonus clupeaformis. The sequence goes on along the minus strand of NC_059198.1, from coordinate 37,679,081 downwards.
AAAGGCTAAAAGGCTTGCTCACTAGCCTAACTTCTTTTCATGGGCAACGTTAGCTAGTTAACATTAGCCTTCTATATCTAGCTACATATTGAACTTCCATCCTCTCAGTCCAGGGGCACAATGTATGAATTTATGGTTGGATCAGAATCGCCGTTATAATCATTGGCCAGTACGAAGAATTAGGTAAAACCTCACGACCAAATCCCTATCTCCATCCATGGCTAATTTAGGAAAGGGACAATTTTAGCTAGCTTGTTAGCCACCGGAGGACAACAACATGAGATGCAACAATTGAAGTTGTTTCTGTCAATTACATATTTATCTCAATGCAATGTGATAGGAGTGACGCCAAATACAAACTGGCTTCCCTTGACACTTTTTTTTTTGGTGCGCCAGGACCATTCACAGTTGAGCTCACTCAATTTAGCTCAACACTGATTGGCTATTATTTTATACTTTTTTTATCAAGAGAGGCCAAATTCTCGCTGGCTTCTGTTGCATTCAATGCTAAGGGCGGCAACAATTGTATACACTTTTTGACCAGACAGCATCACATAGATGTCCTACACATACAGAGACAGGGGTATGGAACACCGTTTGGGTCTTTGCGTGTCCAAAAAGATACACGTCATATAACACTATTTGACGTCAAATAAGCTTGTTGACCAATCAGGACCTGAATATGACTGCACGTCACATAATATTTTAACGCGTTCATATATTTTTTACGTAATTATTACACATTGATTACACTATCACTCGTATTTCATGTCACAACGATTCATCGATATGTATGCTATGATGCTGGTAAACTTTTTTCTCGCGCACATACGGTGATGGTCATTTAAAAAGCTAGCTAACTGATGGATGCAAACAATGTTTTCCCCAAAAAACATAGCAAAACGACATAATCTGTTTCAGTAGCTATAGTTAGCTAGCTAACTATCTAGCTAGGTGTCATCATCGAAAATAACCCTAATTTATAAGACAGTTGTTATTTGATTAATGGTGGTCGGACCCATCTATGTGAAGCAAGCCACAATAAGGATTAGCCACAATAGTGGACTTTGCGGTTAGCTTTCAAAATAAAGGTATGTCATTGACAGTGATGCAAATGAATACAAATAGTAGAATTATGCCATAATTGAAAAGATCATGCTAAACGAGGTTGGAATGTTGTTATATAAAATCAACAAAAGACAACTATTTGTTAATTTGACAAAAATCTTAGACTTTAGAATTGCATTGGGGGCATACTTATTTTTTTTATATATATATTTTACGTTTTAGTCATTTAGCAGACGCTCTTATCCAGAGCGACTTACAGTTAGTGAGTGCATACATTTCTTTTTATTTTTCATATTTAACTGAACAGCCTTACCTATGGATTGTGGATCAATGACATGGGGTATCAGTTTACTCAGTGACACCCAGAGAATATTAGCGTCGTAGCTCTTATTGCGGGACTCTGAAACAACTGTGAATTGAGCCACATAAAATTGTACCAGTCAACCTACATTACATTACAGTTTAGTCATTTAGCAGACGCTCTTATCCAGAGCGACTTACAGTTAGTGAGTGCATACATTTTTCATACTGGCCCCCCGTGAGAATCGAACCCACAACTCTGGCGTTGCAAGCGCCATGCTCTACCATCTGAGCTACACAGGACTACCGGTACATGAAACATGTGGCAGAAGCGCATCTTCAGTCCCAGTTGTAGCGCATCCACCAGAGGCTTACAGTACTTCAGGGACAACTTGATTCTGTCAAGTTTTGTGATCAGCAGGTTGACAGTTGGAAGTAGCCACCCCATCTGGACATTGGTTTCAGTCTGCAGCATGTTGATGTCCTTTGCAACTGGGCTCCTGGTGGCAGCATACTCTGAGAGGAAGGCGAGTTCAGCTGGATGTGTATTGAACACTATTCCAGAGGAAAAACAATACATCCTGGATGTTTTGGAGTCTGATATCTCTGAGGAGGACGTTGGTAAAAAAGCTCTTGGGTACTGAGTAGACTGATACACCATTTCACTGATCCCTAACCCTTAGGTAAGGCTGAACAGTGCAATATGGATGTCAATACGCACAATAGGCTGACTGGGGAGGTGATTTCCCACAGTCAAAGTCCCGCAATAAGAGCTACGACCCTAATATTTACTTAAACTCTTCACAGTTGTGTTCTGTGGGTGTCACCAAGTAGACTGATACTCCATTTCATTGCTCCACATTCCAACACTACAACCTGTAGTCCCGTGTAGCTCAGTTTCTAGAGCATGGCATTTGCAACGCCAGGGTTGTGGGTTTGTTTCCCACGGGGGACCAGTATGACAATAAAATGTAAGTCACTCTGGAGTGTCTGCTAAATGTAAAAAATGTCTAAATATGGCATGATTCCACCAATTGTAACCTTCTGCATCACTTTCAAATAGGGACTTATATTTTGAAGACGAAACGCAAATTCCACTATTGTGGCTAGCTTCACAAAACATAACTCGGTCCGGTCCAGTGTTGCCAACTTAGCGACTTTATTGCTATATTTAGCGAGTTTTCAGACCCCACTAGCGACACATTTTCAAAAAAGCGACTAGCGACAAATCTAGCGACTTTTTCTGGTGTTATTGAAGACTTTTGGAGACTCTGACGTGGAAGCACGTATCGTTCTTACTCTTCTTAACGAGCAGTGGGTGCTGCCGTGGGCCCCACCCGGGCCCCACCCCTGTCCCAAAGCACTCACAGGCGGCCCAGTCCTCACGCAGCAGTCCCTCCCAGCTGCAGTCAGAGCAGGAGACGTTCACCCCTCCGCGTCCAGACTACAAATGAATGAAATGTTTTTTACTCACTTTTTGTCTCTCCCAGGACGTTATTCCTCTCTCCTACAGTGTCCATCACAATTACATGCACATGGCAAATTATGCAAATTTAGCGACTTTTAGGACAGCCAATAGCTACTTTCCTTACTGAGGAGTTGGCAACAACCCATACTAGTCAGATGAAGCTAGCTGGCTGCTTATGACATTAGTTTTGGACAACAGGGTTAAGTAGCTGGCTACAGAGTTATTTCAATAGGAGAACAACAAGTGGCTACCGAGCTAATACTTACTCACATGGATTCCTAAATCATTGCTAAGAATATTGAAAATGACTGCAGTTTCTACTGGTCATTGTTTTCAGGCTGGTTGCATTGGAGCTAGCTAGGTACTAAGCTAAAGCTAGCTACCCCAGAAGTTGCAAATAACATCTGTATCAAAGATATTTGCAAACATTTTTGATCCTGCTTGTTTGATCCTGATCTAATTTCAAATGCTCACAAAAACGTTTTCCCATTCGGTCGAACAAATAATGCCTTATTACCAACGCAGTATTGTACAGCTTTGACAGTGATCGTAATGGTGGCGCTTGGCTTGCACGTGCAAATTCAGCACACACAACATTCTATAATAGAATTGTGTTATTTGATGTGTCAAATAAGCTTTTTTGACATGCAAAGACCCAAACGGCATTCCATACAGGTGGGCTCTGTTTCATTTGCTCGGATGCTTCCTCCGGTGAGAATTGAAGGAAAATTATGAAAACACAGAGAGACAAAATACATTTTATGTTCTTTATTTTTATTTTGGGGGGGAAGCCTGGCATCCCTTGGCATCAATGAATACATGCCACTGCAAGGTTGCTCATCACACTAGAAAAATGAAATGAACCACTCCATTTAAGGATACATGCTGCCGTTTGTTGGCTATTTTAGAACACATGACAGCGTGTTTATCATTATCTACATAGATGTGGCTAGCTGTGGGGAGAAAGAAAAGCCCACACACACGGTTGTGTAAAAAGTCTGCCGGACAGATTTTGGGGTCAAATCATTCCATCCCTCTAGCCCAGGTCATTTTCTACAGTCATATGTGTTGTTGTTTTTTGTCAGTTATTTATTTCTGACATTACAAACTGAAGGAAGTTGGTCATCGTCGGTCTTGCGCCTCTTCCATATTAGTATTTATGCTTTTGTCACATACATTTTAGTCATTTAGCAGACGCTCTTATCCAGAGCAATTAGGGTTAAGTGCCTTGCTCAAGGGCACATCGACAGATTTTTCACCTAGTCGGCTCGGGGATTAGAACCAACGACCTTTCGATTATTGGCACAGCGCTCTTAACCACTAACCTACCTGCCGCCCGGGGATGAGAGATACTTTGGCACATTGCCTACTGAATATGAACTCTCCATGACCTCTCCAAATAACTTGTACAGTGGGGAAAAAAAGTACTTAGTCAGCCACCAATTGTGCAAGTTCTCCCACTTAAAAAGATGAGAGAGGCCTGTCATTTTCATCATAGGTACACGTCAACTATGACAGACAAATTGAGAAGAAAAAAAATCCAGAAAATCACATTGTAGGATTTTTTATGAATTTATTAGCAAATTATGGTGGAAAATAAGTATTTGGTCACCTACAAACAAGCAAGATCTCTGGCTCTCACAGACCTGTAACTTCTTCTTTAAGAGGCTCCTCTGTCCTCCACTCGTTACCTGTATTAATGGCACCTGTTTGAACTTGTTATCAGTATAAAAGACACCTGTCCACAACCTCAAACAGTCACACTCCAAACTCCACTATGGCCAAGACCAAAGAGCTGTCAAAGGACACCAGAAACAAAATTGTAGACCTGCACCAGGCTGGGAAGACAATCTGCAATAGGTAAGCAGCTTGGTTTGAAGAAATCAACTGTGGGAGCAATTATTAGGAAATGGAAGACATACAAGACCACTGATAATCTCCCTCGATCTGGGGCTCCACGCAAGATCTCACCCCGTGGGGTCAAAATGATCACAAGAACGGTGAGCAAAAATCCCAGAACCACACGGGGGGACCTAGTGAATGACCTGCAGAGAGCTGTGACCAAAGTAACAAAGCCTACCATCAGTAACACACTACGCCGCCAGGGACTCAAATCCTGCAGTGCAAGACGTGTCCCCCTGCTTAAGCCAGTACATGTCCAGGCCCGTCTGAAGTTTGCTAGAGTGCATTTGGATGATCCAGAAGAGGATTGGGAGAATGTCATATGGTCAGATGAAACCAAAATATAACTTTTTGGTAAAAACTCAACTCGTCATGTTTGGAGGACAAAGAATGCTGAGTTGCATCCAAAGAACACCATACCTACTGTGAAGCATTAAATTAAATATTAAATTAAATAAGCATGGGGGTGGAAACATCATGCTTTGGGGCTGTTTTTCTGCAAAGGGACCAGGACGACTGATCCGTGTAAAGGAAAGAATGAATGGGGCCATGTATCGTGAGATTTTGAGTGAAAACCTCCTTCCATCAGCAAGGGCATTGAAGATGAAACGTGGCTGGGTCTTTCAGCATGACAATGATCCCAAACACACCGCCCGGGCAACGAAGGAGTGGCTTCGTAAGAAGCATTTCAAGGTCCTGGAGTGGCCTAGCCAGTCTCCAGATCTCAACCCCATAGAAAATCTTTGGAGGGAGTTGAAAGTCCGTGTTGCCCAGCGACAGCCCCAAAACATCACTGCTCTAGAGGAGATCTGCATGGAGGAATGGGCCAAAATACCAGCAACAGTGTGTGAAAACCTTGTGAAGACTTACAGAAAACGTTTGACCTGTGTCATTGCCAACAAAGGGTATATAACAAAGTATTGAGAAACTTTTGTTATTGACCAAATACTTATTTTCCACCATAATTTGCAAATAAATTCATAAAAAATCCTACAATGTGATTTTCTGGAATTTTTTTCTCATTTTGTCTGTCATAGTTGACGTGTACCTATGATGAAAATTACAGGCCTCTCTCATCTTTTTAAGTGGGAGAACTTGCACAATTGGTGGCTGACTAAATACTTTTTTTCCCCACTGTATTTTAAACTCACATTGACACACACACACACACTATAGGAATTCACACTTTGCGAAATAACATCAGGTCAGTACGTGACTTCATCATATAGTTTTTATTGAAAAGAGAACACCCAGCTAGCACATAATGTTCTGAGAACCATACGTTTCTTAGAGCTTGCTGAGAGCGTGGTTGTCTTGCTGGTTATTATTTACATACAACCTTCCCCGTGGTTATTTTGCATATAACCTTCCCACAACATTATGGGAATGGTGCAGGATACCCTGCTAGCACATAATGTTATGAGAACCATGTTTCTTAGGTGGGAATTTCAGTACTTCAGCATAACATTTCCTACAGGTTTCCTCATGGTTCTATTAAACTAACGTTCTAAGAATGTTGTTATTTAAAAACATGCTAGCTCAATCCTGGTGGCGCAGTGAACTGATTCCATGATAGAGAACAGAAGATCATAGGTTTGAATCTCACTAACACTGTGCAAACAAAATATATAATAATTGTGTTTGCATGATTAATACCTAAGCAAATTAATTTCCATGTGTCGTATCTGTGTTTGGAGTTCAGAACAGTTAACCAAATTAAGCTAGCAGTGTTATTAAAAAAAGTCTTATTGAAACATGTTCTCTGAACGTTATTTAAGTACCTTCAAATAAGCTATAATTTCCGTTCTCAGCATGTTAATAAAACCTTCCAGGAAAACTTTCAGGGAACCATAGTCAAATGTTCTCAGAACCTCCCTGCAACTGAAAAATTAACGTTCCCAGAACAAGCGACATTTTCAGAACATTTAAAAAAAACGTTCAGTTTTACCGGTCAGGAAACTACTGGGTTCATTCCCAGAATCAATGGGAAACCAAAAACGTATGGTCCCACAACTTCCAAGGAACCAAATATGCTAGCTGGGCATTGCTATAATCACAGGAACATGACAGTGTGCCACTGACACCAATCAACCCAGTAAAACAAACTCCAATATCAAATAGCAGCTTTATGTGGCTCTGGCTAAAAGTAGTGTACTATATGGGGAATAGGGTGTAAGTTAGTGAGATGGCTGGAGACTCATCCAGAGAGATGAATGGATATGCTAGTTGACATTGTATTGACCCCAACCTTGCACAGAGGGGCCATTAAGCTTCACAACGCCGCTGATGGACATCTCAATGAGGCGAGGTTATGAGATATCAGGTCTGTAGTATCAGTGAGTCTCTGCATGTTTACATTGTGAAGCTTCTTCTCATGGGAACACTGTAACCTAAATCTCTCTGGGGTCAACTGTCACTACAATACTCTGTTATAGGACAGAGACAGGGTGTGTGTGTGTGTGTGTGTGTGTGTGTGTGTGTGTGTGTCTGTGTCTGTGTGTCTGTGTGTCTGTAAATGGCCAATAGGTGGTGCATTTGAACTTGAAAATTCACTGCATCGGTCAAATACTTTCAAATCCTTGAGCTGCCCTTGACTTAGTTTGCTCAGTATGATGAAACCAATGGAATAGTCCCAAACGTGAAAGAATTTGACATATTTGACCCTGGTCACCTTACCCAGGTCTAGTATAAATATCAAATTGAATAGGACAAGTAGCACAAACTCTTAATCGCCATTGCACTGCACACTGCCTTACCCACCTGGACAAAAGGAATGCATATGTGAGGCTACTGTTCATCGACTACATCTCGGCCTTCGGGTACCATAGTTCCCTATAAGCTCATTACAAAGCTCATGGCCCTGGGTCTGAACTCCTCCCTATGCAACTGGGTCCTGGACTTTCTGATGGGCCGCCCCCCAGGTGGTAAAGGTTACCTCCTCAACACGGGGGTCCTACAAGGGTGCGTCCTCAGTCCCCTCCTTTATACCCACAACTGTGTGGCCTCACACAGTTTCAAATCCATCATTTTAGCTGAAGACACGACATTAGTAGGCCTGATTACCAACAACGATGAGACAGCCTACAGGGTGGAGGTAGGCACTCTGACGGCATGGTGCCAGGTAAACAACCTCTCCCTCAACGTTAGTAAAACAAAGGAGCGGCTTGTCGACTTCAGAAGGAACCAGGCTGGACATGCCCCCATCCTCATCAACGGGGCCGCGGTGTACGCATCTCAGAGAAGCTGTCTAACCATATGGACACCGTAGTGAAGAAGGCACGACAGCGACTCTTCAACCTCAGGATGCTGAAGGAATTAGTCCTGTCCCCGAGGGCCCTCAGTGTTCTACAGGAGCACCGTCGAGAGCATACTGTCGGGCTGCATCACAACATGGTACGGGTCCACCGCCGCGGACCGCAAGGCTCTTCAGAGGGTGCTACGTGTAGCCGAACGCACCATTGGGTGCACACTGCCTGCCCTACAGGAAGTCCAAGAAGATCATCAGGGACCCCAGCCAACCAAGCTCAGTTCTCCCCACTTCAATAACCCCACCCCCTCAGTCTTTACTCTGCCTCCAACCCAATGGACATTTATTTATTCATCACTGCTACAGTTGTTATGATGTATATATACAGTGAGGGAAAAAAGTATTTGATCCCCTGCTGATTTTGTACGTTTGCCCACTGACAAAGAAATGATCAGTCTATAATTTTAATGGTAGGTTTACTTGAACAGTGAAAGACAGAATAACAACAACAAAATCCAGAAAAACGCATGTCAAAAATGTTATAAATTGATTTGCATTTTAATGAGGGAAATAAGTATTTGACCCCCTCTAATCAGAAAGATTTCTGGCTCCCAGGTGTCTTTTATACAGGTAACAAGCTGAGATTAGGAGCACACTCTTAAAGGGAATGCTCCTAATCTCAGCTTGTTACCTGTATAAAAGACACCTGTCCACAGAAGCAATCAATCAATCAGATTCCAAACTCTCCACCATGGCCAAGACCAAAGAGCTCTCCAAGGATGTCAGGGACAAGACTAGACCTACACAAGGCTGGAATGGGCTACAAGACCATCGCCAAGCAGCTTGGTGAGAATGTGACAACAGTTGGTGTGATTATTTGCAAATGGAAGAAACACAAAAGAACTGTCAATCTCCTACGGCCTGGGGCTCCATGCAAGATCTCACCTCGTGGAGTTGCAATGATCATGAGAATGGTGAGGAATCAGCTAAGAACTACACGGGAGGATCTTGTCAATGATCTCAAGGCAGCTGGGACCATAGTCTCCAAGAAAACAATTGGTTACACACTACGCCGTGAAGGACTGAAATCCTGCAGTGCCTGCAAGGTCCCCCTACTCAAGAAAGCACATATACAGGCCCGTCTGAAGTTTGCGAATGAACATCTGAATGATTCAGAGGAGAACTGGGTGAAAGTGTTGTGGTCAGATGAGACCAAAATCGAGCTCTTTGGCATCAACTCAACTCGCCGCGTTTGGAGGAGGAGGAATGCTGCCTATGACCCCAAGAACACCATCCCCACCGTCAAACAAGGAGGTGGAAACATTCTGCTTTGGTGGTGTTTTTCTGCTAAGGGGACAGGACAACTTCACCACATCAAAGGGACGATGGACGGGGCCATGTACCATCAAATCTTGGTTGAGAACCTCCTTCCCTCAGCCAGGGCATTGAAAATGGGTCGTGGATGGGTATTCCAGCATGACAATGACCCAAAACACACGGCCAAGGCCACAAAGGAGTGGCTCAAGAAGAAGCACATTAAGGCCCTGGAGTGGCCTAAGCAGTCTCCAGACCTTAATCCCATAAAAAATCTGTGGAGGGAGCTGAAGGTTCGAGTTGCCAAACGTCAGCCTCGAAACCTTAATGACTTGGAGAAGATCTGCAAAGAGGAGTGGAACAAAATCCCTCCTGAGATGTGCGCAAACCTGGTGGCCTACTACAAGAAACATCTGACCTCTGTGATTGCCAACAAGGGTTTTGCCACCAAGTTCTAAGTCATGTTTTGCAGAGGGGTCAAATACTTATTTCCCTCATTAAAATGCAAATCAATTCATAACATTTTTGACATGCGTTTTTCTGGATTTTTTTTTGTTATTCTGTCTCTCACTGTTCAAATAAACCTACCATTAAAATTATAGACTGATCATTTCTTTGTCAGTGGGCAAACGTACAAAATCAGCAGGGGATCAAATACTTTTTTCCCTCACTGTAGTTCTATTTATATTGTTGTTTTTTTATTTCCATTTTCATTATTTTACTTCACTCAGTCCTGCATGTTGGAGATCCAAGCCTAAGATTTTCACTGTACCCTGCAATCACACCTGCAACCCTGTACATGTCACTATTACCACTCTGAATCTCTGAAATCTATGGAAATTCCATAGATTCAGTTTACAGTCCACTTTACAGTATTTTTTTATCACTTTGCTGCAATTTTCAACAAGCATGAGGTACATTTTCACAACTCTTAATGAAAAACTTGGTAACACTTTATTTAGATAGTCCATCAATGTAGATGCTCTAGATTATCAGTAACATTTCAACTAACCATCTACTAACCCTAACCCTAACCCTAACCCTAACCCTAACCCTAACCTAACCCTAACCTGCAGTACAGAAGATAGCCCTATTTGGTAAAAGACCAAGTCCATATTCTGGCAAGAACAGCTCAAATAAGCAAAGAGAAACGACAGTACATCATTACTTTAAGACATGAAGGTCAGTCAATACGGAACATTTCAAGAACTTTGAAAGTTTCTTCAAGTGTAGTCGCAAAAACCATCAAGCGCTATGATGAAACTGGCTCTCATGAGGACCGCCACAGGAATGGAAGACCCACAGTTACCTCTGCTGCAGAGGATAAGTTAATTAGAGTTACCAGCCTCAGAAATTGCAGCCCAAATAAATGCTTCACAGAGTTCAAGTCACAGACACATCTCAACATCAACTGTTCATTAGAGAATGTGTAAATCAGGCCTTCATAGTCGAATTGCTGCAAAGAAACCACTACTAAAGGACACCAATAATAAGAAGAGACCTGCTTGGGCCAAGAAACACGAGCAATGGACATTAGACCGGTGGAAATGTGTCCTTTGGTCTGGAGTCCAAATGTGAGATTTTTGGTTCCAACCGCCGTATCTTTGTGAGACGCGGTGTGGGTGAACGGATGATCTCCGCATGTGTAGTTCCCACCATAAAGCATGGAGGAGGAGGTGTTATGGTGTGGGGGTGCTTTGCTGGTGACACTGTCTGTGATTTATTTAGAATTCAAGGCACCAGCATGGCTACCACAGCATTCTGCGGCGATAAACCATCCCATCTGGTTTGGGCTTAGTGGGACTATCATTTGTTTTTCAACAGGACAATGACCCAACACACCTCCAGGCTGTGTAAGGGCTATTTTACCAAGAAGGAGAGCGATGGAGTGCTGCATCAGATGACCTGGCCTCCACAATCCCCCGACCTCAACCCAATTGAGATGGTTTGGGATGAGTCGGATGGCAGAGTGAAGGAAAAGCAGCCAACAAGTGCTCAGCATATGTGGGAACTCCTTCAAGACTGTTGGAAAAGCATTCCAGGTGAAGCTGGTTGAGAAAATGCCAAGAGTGTGCAAAGCTGTCATCAAGGCAAAGGGTGGCTATTTGAAGAATCTCAAATATAAAATATATTTTGATTTGTTTAACACTTTTTTGGTTACTATATGATTCAATATGAGTTATTTCATAGTTATTTCATAGTTATATAAAGAAAAACCCTTGAATGAGTAGGTGTGTCCAAACGTTTGACTGGTAGTGTATGTTGGAAGGTTTCAAACGAAGGGGTGGAGACTAGATGTATTGATGTGTTACAATGCACAATGCTCATACCCGTAGCTCTGGTAAGGGTTCCCTCATTCTGCCATCTGTCTCGGAAATTATGCAACTGGTCGGCTGTATTTGAGGCGTAGTCCACCACACCCACATCCTCTCAAAGACAACAGTTGTCTCACATCCCTTTTAATTTACACACAGACTTGTCACATCAGGGAAAGTGGATCTATGTCTGATTACTCTCAAACAATTACCTTCCTTTCCTATCGAGGATGAATACTGAGGGGAGAATATGGTAGCAGGGGTGACCAATGAATTATTGGCATTCCAATTCAAGGACTGAAAAGTGTTTCTGTTCCCAAGAGATGCACATTTTTGTTCCAGCCCAGCACAAACACATTCAACTAATCAATTGATTATCAAGCCCTCGGTTGGTTATTTTATGTAATTTCTTTCCACCCCATGGACTGAATTGACCCCAACCCTGCTTGAGAGGGTTGAAGGCAGTTAATTCAGGAAGTGATGAATTTAAAATGGAGAAAAAAAACTTTTGACATGAATAGCTTCTCATTTTCAGCTGATTGAGAAGTCTTTATTTTTCAATTAAAGTCCTGAATTGACTACCATCAATTCAAATTGACCACGAGCCTGACCCCAAGTCAGTTTTCCACCATACTGCTTTCACCTAAGAAGAAAAAAGGGCAGTGATTTGGACTGAACAGGGTGATAGATAAACACACAGTTATGATGAAAGGCAGTAACGTACTAGTTCCCAGATTATTATTGGCTTGTTATTATTGGCTGAGGATTTGGAGCAAGGCTACATAACTCACCCATAACATTCAACATATCACACATTTGATAAGGAAGTGGGTGCATTGCATGAAAGTAGATCTGTGCTGCCTCGCCAATGTCAATTCCTATGAATGAGGACAAGAGTAATCATGTTGGGAAACATCAGCCTGGAATCTGATGACTATGTTTTCATCAGTGCTTGACTTGAACTGAAATACGTGTCGGTACTCATTTTGGGTGCTGGCACTGTTAATATTTAGGTGCAGGAGATAATATTCTAAAAAGGAACAGAAGCTCAAGCAGTAGAACATTTAAGGTGCCAGTACACAGCTCTGTTTGATAGAAATCTGAAAGCACTACCAGCGCTTTGAAAAGTTGATGTAATTATACTTTCCTGTGAATATATTGTCTCACATTCCTACCACCAAAAGGACCAACCACACGAACAACCGGTAAAGTACGTTAAAATGTATTTGTATTGAACATTCTGGCTTGTAGAGCGTGAGAGGAAACTTTCCTTATTCAAACTCATTTCTGCCTGATGTAGAATTCTATGCAATTCAATGTTGGGTTTCCTGGCAAAGCCCTGGTGAGCTCCTGCCCAAGTCAAGCCCTGGTTGTCATGGTTACCCCATTTAGGTTCTGTTTCTCAGGATGCACCAGTTACCTTCTATCAAATTCTGATGGATGACTTTAATTAGGCCATTCCACTGACACCTTCTCTCTCACACACACACAATCTCTCCCTCTCAAACACACACACACACTCACAAAATTGCCCGAAACCCATGACAAAACCTCATGTTCTTTGCAAGGGATAACGTCATTGACACACGTCAATCATGTCAAGGTTTAGCCAACATATAATACTGGCCCTGTGTAGCTCAGTTGGTAGAGCATGGCGCTTGCAACGCCAGGGTTGTGGGTTTGATTCCCACGGGGGCCAGTATGAAAAAATAATAATATGCACTCACTAACTGTAAGTTGCTCTGGATAAGAGCATCTGCTAAATGACTAAAAGGTAAATGTATACTAGTTTGGATTATTGGACATTAGGCTCAGGACAGTACAAGAAAAATACAGCTGGTGGGAAAAGTTACTTTCACCCCTAAAAAACAAACATTTGCCCATAAAACCTGCAGGATTTTTGACTAACTTTTCAAGAACAAATGCTGGTTTCTTCACTCTAGCTTGTTTCTGATTGGAGGAGTTCCAGGTGTTGCAATCGACTGACTTTCCTTTGCTTCGGTCTCCCCCCAGTGTGGGACATCCCAATGGGCGGATTTCAGGAGAGTTTGACAAGGAAAGCTCTCAGTGTCGATTCTCTCGTCAAGTGTTGTCCCGCGTGTTGGTCACTTGGCTGGAGTATGAGCGGACCAAAACTACAGGTAGGTCGACTGCATTGGTGTTTCCGGTGATCTCACGCGCGGCGTCAGGGACTCATTCTAACAGCGCGTTTGGGGCTTGGCACGTGAGGATGGGGGAGACGGAGGGGACAATCGTTTCTGTAAAGCGCGCGCAATGTAAACACTTTATACTTTCCCATCTGTGTTTACTTGAACAGTGAAGCTAAAACGTTTTAATTTGATGATATAACCTACTCCAGCATTTTGGATTTGAGAGCAAATGTTTTTATAGGAGGCGATAGTATAGTACAGAATGTCACATTTTATTCGAAGGTATTTATCTGTTTTACCGTTTAGAAATCAAGCCCGATAGCAGTTAAACAGGAATAGAGTACCACAGTATGAGTCATAATACCCATAAAACCTAGTGGTCAAACTGGGAAATGGTTCCAATCGTTTTTCCACCATTCATTTTTCCCATGGGGAATTTTAGAAACACTTATAATAAGGGCTGTGTTTCGTGTCCCTGGTGGGACGTTTTGATAACCATGTGAATCTCTCTCCGAAAATGTGACGTATTAATATATTTGGCTCATGTTTCAAGCAGGCCACCAAATTATCTGACCGGGGAGGTGCCCCAGGTAAATTGGCCTTCTCTTCATGGCTGCGGGAAGATGTTTTCGGGTGGGGGTGCTGACACGGCGGTTGGAACCAGAAATCTCACATTTGGACTCATTAGACCATAGGACAGATTTCCACCAGTCTGATGTCCATTGCTCGTGTTTCTTGGCCCAAGCAAGTCTCTTCTTATTGGTGTCCTTTAGTAGTGGTTTCTTTGCAGCAATTCGTAGTGGAAACATTCTCATAAAATATCTGTGTCCAGTTGCAGGGGATCTATTTGAATTTAGAAAATGCTCTGTTATTTAAATAATTATAGTTTTTCCTCCTTGAAATAATCCAACAATGTGTACGCTGCCATCTTGTCTATTTCAAGTCTTCTTTCATTGATCGAGACAGGTGTCAGTCATCATGACATGCGGCACTGTCTCAATCAATCAGAGAAGATGGATACCAAAAATGTTTGGTTAAATCACATTATATGGTGTTACAATCTGTAGATAGTGACTCTACAAACTTGTTGGATGTGCAGTTTGTTTTGGTTGTGTTTTGGATTATGTTGTGCCCAATATAAATGAATGGTAAATAATGTAGTGTGTCATTTTTTAGTGAATGTTATTGTAAATAAGAATAGAATGTTTCTGAACAATTCTACATGAATGTGGATGCTACCATGACTACAGTAGTGGAGAACTATCAAGGCCTTGTAGGCCTTAACAGAAGGCCCATGGATGTATAAAATAATTGTTGTATTTTTTAAATATAAATGTCATTTTAATTTCTATTTACCCTTTCAAAAATATTTCAATCTCTTGAGAAAATACAAATGTGCATGTAAAGTGTTATGTTTGACACTGTTATGCAAGCAGACAGTAACTTATCAGAAGGGTTTAATCGTTTTCTCAGCTTTTCATTTTCTTAAAACCGGTCGAACTGATGACATTTGGACATTTTGCACGGGACCAACCTTTCCACTATTTTGGAGTTATTGCGTTTTCTCCCTGGTCCCTAAAATAAATAGAAACATTTAGCAGTGTTAACTAGATTACTAATGCATTCATTCTGTCAATGTAAGACATTATTCTGGTGAGCACTACTTTTTAGTCTTCTGGGGCAACAAGTTATGACAGAAGAGAAGCTGCATGTATCTAACTATAGTTGACAAACAATGGCCTACCAAATGTCAGAAATTATAAGCAGAAAGTTCCTAAATTAGGGGTGAAAATAGCAAGTAGGCTATACTGTCCAGTATGGAGTATGAGCAAAATAAATGATTGTGGAATTATTATGGTGGATCGAACTGCGCAGGTAGCCTACTTTTTGAAGTGATTTGTTTGACAATCAGATGAAAACATCATCACACAACACCCATGATATGTGAAACTGAGCCTGCACTGACCGTAAAAAACAACTGTAAACGGGATAAGACGTTTACATGCCACAGTATCCCGTCTAAGATCAGCATATACCAGGAATCTTATCCGGGATTCTCATAACAGGGATACAAGCTTTTTCGGGTTATTGTAAATGGGATATGATGTTTATATGTGCCAACTCAAAAACAGAATACTTGAGTATCCCTAATAATAACGGGATATTGGTGTGCATGTAAATGTGGTCATTGCCATTCTGATTTAATCTATTCAGTTTGTGTTGGAAAGGAAAATAGTTAATACTGAGGAGAAAAAAAAAATCCAATCAGGATTTTTCTTTGGTGGTCTCTGGAGAGAGAAATCTCGCTAGCTAGGGGCATTTCCATCTTAAAGGACCCATGAGCACCGACATTTGAAGTTCATAGAAGCATGTTAAATTGGGTGTCAAATCAAAGTTATTAGTCAATCTTTTTTCAAATCAAATCAAATTGTATTTGTCACATGCGCCGAAAAGAACAGGTGTAGACTTTACCGTGAAATGCTTACTTACAAGCCTTTAACCAACAATGCAGTAAAAAAAAAAAAAAAAGTTAAGATATATTTACTAAATAAACTAAAGTAAAAATTAAAAGACCAACAATAAAATAACAATAACGAGGCTATATAAAGGGGGTACCGGTACCGAATCAATGTGCGGGGGTACAGGTTAGTTGAGGTAATATTTACATGTAGGTAGGGGTAAAGTGACTATGCATAGATAATAAACAGCGAGGGGGGGGGTCAATGCAAATAGTCCGGGTAGCCATTTGATTAGCTGTTCAGCAGTCTTATGGCTTGGGGGTGGAAGCTGTTCAGGAGCCTTTTGGACCTAGACTTGGCGCTCCGGTACTGCTTGCCGTGTGGTAGCAGAGAGAACAGCCTATGACCAGGGTGGCTGGGTCTTTGGCAATTTTTAAGGCCTTCCTCTGACACCGCCTGGTATAGAGGTCCTGGATGGCAGGAAGCTTGGCCCCAGTGATGTACTGGGCCGTACGCACTACCCTCTGTAGTGCCTTGCGGTCGGAGGCCGAGCAGTTGCCATACCAGGTAGTGGTGCAACCAGTCAGGATGCTCTCGATGGTGCAGCTGTAGAATTTTTTGAGGATCTGAGGACCCATGTCAAATATTTTCAGTCTCCTGAGGGGGAATAGGCGTTGTCGTGCCCTCTTCACGACTGTTTTTGTGTGTTTGGACCATGATAGTTTGTTGGTGATGTGGACACCAAGGAACCTGAAGCTCTCAACCTTAGCCAGGACAACTTCACCGCATCAGAGGAACGATGGACGGGGCCCATGTACCGTCAAATCTTGGGTGAGAACCTCCTTCCCTCAGCCAGGGCATTGGAAATGGGTCGTGGATGGATATTCTAGCATGACAATGACCCAAAACACACGGCCAAGGCAACAAAGGAGTGGCTCAAGAAGAAGCACATTAAGGTCCTGGAGTGGCCTAGCCAGTCTCCAGACCTTAATCCCATAGAAAATATGTGGAGGGAGCTGAAGGTTCGAGTTTCAAAACCTTAATGACTTGGAGAAGATCTGCAAAGAGGAGTGGGACAAAATCCCTCCTGAGATATGTGCAAACCTGGTGGCCAACTACAAGAAACGTCTGACCTCTGTGATTGCCAACAAGGGTTTTGCCACCAAGTACTAAGTCATGTTTTGCAGAGGGGTCAAATACTTATTTCCCTCATTAAAATGCAAATCAATTTATAACATTTTTGACATCCGTTTTTCTGGATTTTTGTTGTTGTTATTCTGTCTCTCACTGTTAAATAAACCTACCATTAAAATTATAGACTGATCATGTCTTTGTTAGTGGGCAAACTTACAAAATCAGCAGGGGATCAAATACTTAATACCCTCACTGTACATATTGGGACTACAGATTGCATTCTGTTACAATAGAAGTTGCCTAAAACACATAGCCTCTAGGTCTATAAGCATAGCGCTTACAGAAGCCTAGCCTATATAATAGAAATATCTGAAAGAAACCTTAGTCTACCTGCTAAGCCGGCCAGCTTTTTCTTCACTGTTCTTTGCTGTGCTACTGACTGACTGAGTGACTGACCAAGAGTCGTGTCGGGTTGCTAGTTTTCTCCTAGCGGGAATCCCCCTGGCTTTGGCCTATTGTTTACTCACAGTCAAAGGGAAACTTAGAAATACATCTATGAACACGGAAAGTAGCGGAGTACTGTAGATGCAAAGTCTAATTAAATAGCCTAGGCAACAGGCTAAATAGGTGTGCTGTGATTTCATTCAGCACAGTAGTCCTGATGGAGTGATTTATCGCAACAAGTGAGTAACATTGTAGGTTTATTGAAGCTCAAGCTGTATGTAGATTGGTAAAATGTAGGCTTGACAGTCAATTGTATTTTATACCGTGGCATTGTTGAATACTGCTTTCTGATTGGCTTGAAGGGCATGCTAGAGCTTGCATTATTTAAGTGATAACGCCCTCGAATCCGGTGTTTGGAGGATATATTGGCACGGGTGTTGCAAACTGTGCTAATATATCCTCCAAACACCGGATTCGAGGGCGTTATCACTTTTATACAACGGGTTACCAATATGTTCAAACATATGCTAACAAGTAGGTCTTGTGTGGCTCCGATGGTAGAGCATGGTGCTTGCAACGCCAGGGTTGTGGGTTCGGTTCCCATGGGGGACCAGTACGAGAAAATGTATGAACTCACCACTGTAAGTCGCTCTGGATAAAAGCTTCTGCTAAATGACTAAAATGTAAATGATTTACATATTTTCATTAAAAACGTTATTTTGATGAATTTATTCATACTATTTCATCCTTCCACAAGATATAGTCCTGACACAAATCTGGGTTACTACCCAAGCCGGCTCGTCGCTCGTTCTATCGGTTCGGTTGCCAGAGACGCGACCCAGTTGTTGTCTTTTTGTTCTGTATCTATCGACACGACCCAGTCATTCGTTCTAAATGTTCTATTGCCATACTGGTTGGCAACATTCTTATCCCTTGGTTCCTAGCTAGCCGACTACGGCTAATTTACAGTCATGTCAAACAGTGCAGCCAGAATAACAAAGTATCTGCATTTGCGTTTGTTTAAGCTGTTTTTAGGTGACATTTATTTGGATACATCCATAACAATGAGCTAATGATGCGCAATTTCGCCTGGCATAGAAAATGTACTTTCTCGTCAGGACACTGTTGTTCAGAGGAGCTAGCCAACAACACAGCTAACACAATAACTGGATAGCTGGAAAGACTGCAAACTAGCTGCACTTCGTTTTGTTTTAACAGTTTTTTTTATGGATAGTTATTTGTATGTGTCCGTAAAAATGATGCTGATTCATGATTTCAACTGGCTGAGAAAAGCTGCCTGCCTGTCTGTCTCATCCCGACACGTTTGTTACTATGCGACAGTTGGAGATCGAATTTGAATATTGAAACAATGTTGCAAATGTCGGAGAGACAGACAGCAAGGTTTATACAAATCTCTGCTGTTGAAAACTAAATGTTAGTCTAAAAGAAATGTGAGATCATGTCTAGATGCTTTTTATAGTGGAGATCAAGTTTATAAATTGCCTGGCTGGGCTGATGAGTCAGATGGAACAGAGTAAATAGGTATTTTAACGTCATAGATTTAGCCGGTTTTAACTTGTGGAATAGACATCGGCTGGAATACGGTTTTAACCAATCAGCATTCAGGATTAGACCCACCCATTGTATAATTTCCAATAACTTATACATTTGCACAGTAGAATTCAATGTCTATAGTTAATTTTTACATATTTTGTTTGAGCTGCTTTTGAAAGCAGAAATCGAATTGAAAACAGTATTAGTATTGTTGAATTCGATTTTCATAATAGCAAGCTAGGACTGATGGTCTGGTTAGCTAAACTAGCAAGTCTGCTTGGTTACCAATGGCAACTACCATAGCTATCTAGTAAACTTGCTCGCTACTTCAGTGGATGTTGAACACATTTCTACCGGCAAAAAAAACAAAACATAATTGTGGCAAATGTGTGAAATTAGAGCCATGGGATAAAGGGGATAATCAACTCGGGGCTCTATGCGTTCTCTGGAAAATAATGCAACTCTGTGGAAGGTCAGTTCCTCTCCGCTTGTGCGACGTGGAACCCACCTTCCACGTCATTCATTATTTTCCAAAGAACGCTGATAGTGTTGAAAGCAGACTCCTGACAAAATAGCCTAGCATTATTATGCTCTAGTCTTTTGTGTAATCAAACTGAGGTGTTTTGTAAATGTACAGGCATATTTTATTTTTGTATCATCTATGGATGAATTCAGAAAACATGCGACCATCCGTCTGTAGTTCCACTGTAGGCTAGGCTACTGCCAGACCAGAGGTCCCTTGTAAAAAAAAAGATCTCAATGGCACTCACCTGGATCGGTAAAGTATGAATAGGTCAAGACAAAAACGTCTTATTTTAACTGGTGTGGATAATGCTATATGACTGATGTTTGTACACCTTTCTGTCTCTCTCTCTCTCCGTCTCCGTCTCTCTCTCTCTCTCTCTCTCTCTCTCTCTCTCTCTCTCTCTCTCTCTCTCTCTCTCTCTCTCTCTCACACACATCACACACACACAGCATCTTCTTGGCGTCTCTGTCTTTTCTCTCATGCTGCTACCTCTGGTGTTGTCTTGTGACAGCAACCGGACTATGAGAGAGATCGCTGAGGACTACGAGGCCGTCATCTCCCCGCTCCTTCAGAACCTTGTAAGTACCATGACGGACAAGGAGTTTTCATGTTGCTGTGAAGATATCAATAGAGTTTATGGAGTTTAAACTGTGCTAAACTGAGCTCTCTGCTCTCACTCCTAGGAGAACATCATCACTGAATCATTAAAAGTGGCTGATAAAAGCTGCACAGAGAAGGAAATGCCTGTATGTGAGAAGGATAACGTGAGTATTTACAATATTCTGAACAACCACCCGTCTCTTTTAAAAATCGACTCTTGACTTCCTTCTGTCTAAATCATTGCTCTGGTCACATTGTTTTGTAGGAGAGACAGTTTATTCACAACATGATGTGTAGCCATGGCAGACTTATCAGATTCTATAAGCTAGAGAGGATGAAGAGAGACATCCTGTGCTCACTGGGCCACCACTGTCCTAGAAAACAGGTGAGATCCATTCATTAGCAGTTAACCAACTACGCTACATGTACAGAATGTCTTTCTTACACATGTTGAGATTCTCTCCTTACATCTAATCACTGTATTATTACTGGCCATATATATTGATTGACCATATTATTATTATTATTATTGTGTTGTCAATGTTCCTGTTTCTCAATATCCAGAGATGTTCACATCAGCATCAGAGGAGAAAGAAGAAGAAGCCAGGAGGAGAAGCCAGGAGGGTGGAGGAAAAAGAGAGAACGGAGGAGAACAGAGGGACCATGGAGGGAGGAGGGGAGAGGTTGGACAGTGGGAAACAGCAGGGACGAGAGAGAAGTAGGAGCACGGAGGCCATGGAGAGGAGGAGACAGTGTGGACTGAAGGTGTTTGTGGACAGCCTGAAGGAGTGCTACATGTCCCTGGCTGAGAGACATGGAGACCTGACATGAGAGGAGAGATGCGGCCCGAACTAACCGCACCAAGACTTTATATGACCCCCTTTCAAACAGCCCCTTCTTTACCACTTTCTTGCAGGTATACCCCTTCATACATTTCAGTGGCTAACTGGCAAATTGAGAGGGGTGGAGGGTGTTGTTAAACCATGGGGGCTGGTTGCAGTTCAAATTAGGGAGGGTTTAAACAATGGAAGTGTTAATGAATTTACCTGCAAAAAAGCAGAGAGAAACACTCTCACAGACTCATACCTGTATTTTAGTTACAGGGTCTGTGAAAATTCAGGAATCATGACTAGGTCTTTAGGTGATTTTTTATTTCCCATGCTTTCTACCCCTTACCCCCTTTCATAAGCTTGGTTTCCATCCAACTGGCGACAGATGTGAATATTCTAAAATCCACATTAAAACAAATATGCACATTTTCCCACCAGACACGTTTCCATCAAATGTACTTGTTGCGGATAAAAGGCTGTGCGTATGTAGTGCACATAAAAATTACTTTTGCAGTTAAATACAAGTTAAATGGGTTTCCATTGCATTTTTAACTCTACTGATGGTTTTGTCACAAAAAAAATGTGCTTTATATAGTGAATGTGTCCTCTCTGGTATTGGCGCGTACGTTCTAGCCAACAGCTCGCAGATACAGTGCGGGTATAGCCTACATGATGAGATTAATATGGACAAAAGAGCTAGATTATTTTTGTTTGTCAAAGAGCAGCCAAGCATCGATCATCATTTCACCAGAATAAGACCCTCGATATTTATTGGAAAGGAGCATAAAGCTCATCACCATGCACTTGCACTCTGTGAAGTTCATCATAACTTATTTCATCTGTAGCCTAATAAACTGCATCCTTTTCCGAGTCCTAGTGGGAGGACCACACAACATATCATCGCGATACTCCAACTTTAATTCGATATGATGATGATTATTATATCAATATGCCGTTTTCACTGCCATTTCTCACATAATTAATTTTACAGACAAAGATCCCACCTTGTCTAGCGTATTTTGTTTTGTCGACATTTGGAAAGTTTACCAACAAATTAGCTATTTCCATCAGGCCTGTCATGACATTTGTTTTAATCCGACATGTAGATGGAAACAAAACATCTGGTATAAAAATGCAGGTCAATTAGTGGGATTTTGGTCTGTGTATGAAAGGGATATTACTGTAAAATGTATACAGTAACTGTAAAAAGAAAGTGTATAGTAAACGTCTTGTAAAGTAGTACAGTCTATATATAGTATATCATCCTGTAAAGTAGTACAGTCTATATATAGTATATCATCCTGTAAAGTAGTACAGTCTATATATAGTATATCATCCTGTAAAGTAGTACAGTCTATATATAGTATATAGTCCTGTAAAGTGGTATAATCCTGTAAGGTAGTATAGTCTATATATAGTACAGTTGAAGTCGGAAGTTTACATACACTTAGGTTGGAGTCATTAGAACTCATTTTTCAACCACTCCACAAATGTATTGTTAACAAACTATAGTTTTGGCAAGTCGGTTAGGACATCTACTTTGTGCATGACACAAGTAATTTTTCCAACAATTGTTTACAGACAGATTATTTCACTTATAATTCACTGTATCACAATTCCAGTGGGTCAGAAGTTTACATACACTAAGTTGACTGTGCCTTTAAACAGCTTGGAAAATTCCAGAAAATGATGTCATGGCTTTAGAAGCTTCTGACAGGCTAATTGACATCATTTGTTCATCTGTACAAACAATAGTACGCAAGTATAAACACCATGGGACCACGCAGCCGTCATACCGCTCAGGAAGGAGACGTGTTCTGTCTCCTAGAGATGAACGTACTTTGGTGCGAAAAGTGCAAGTCAATCCCAGAACGACAGCAAAGGCCCTTGTGAAGATGCTGGAGGAAACAGGTACAAAAGTATCTATATCCACAGTAAAACGAGTCCTATATCGACATAACCTGAAAGGCCGCTCAGCAAGGAAGAAGCCACTGCTCCAAAACCGCCATAAAAAAGCCAGACTACGGTTTGCAACTGCACATGGGGACAAAGATCGTACTTTTTGGAGAAATGTCCTCTGGTCTGATGAAACAAAAATAGAACTGTTTGGCCATAATGAACATCGTTATGTTTGGAGGAAAAAGTGGGTGCTTGCAAGCCGAAGAACACCATCCCATCCGTGAAGCACGGGGGTGGCAGCATCATGCTGTGGGGGTGCTTTGCTGCAGGAGGGACTGGTGCACTTCACAAAATAGATGGCATCATGAGGAAGGAAAATTATGTGGATATATTGAAGCAACATCTCAAGACATCAGGAAGTTAAAGCTTGGTTCCTGTGTAGCTCAGTTGGTAGAGCATGGGGTTTGCAACGCCAGGGTTGTGGGTTCGATTCCCATGGGGGGCCAGTATGAAAATGTATGCACTCACTAACTGTAAGTCGCTCTGGATAAGAGCGTCTGCTAAATGACTAAAATCTCAAATCAAATGGGTCTTCCAAATGGCCAATGACCCCAAGCATACTTCCAAAGTTGTGGCAAAATGGCTTAAGGACAACAAAGTCAAGGTATTGGAGTGGCCATCACAAAGCCCTGACCTCAATCCTATAGAATATTTGTGGGCAGAACTGAAAAAGCGTGTGCGAGCAAGGAGGCCTAGAAATCTGACTCAGTTACACCAGCTCTGTCAGGAGGAATGGGCCAAAATTCACCCAATTTATTTTGGGAAGCTTGTGGAAGGCTACCCGAAACGTTTGACCCAAGTTAAACAATTTAAAGGCAACGCTACCAAATACTAATTGAGTGTATGTAAACTTCTGACCCACTGGGAATGTGATGAAATAAATAAAAGCTGAAATAAATCATTCTCTCTACTATTATTCTGACATTTCACATTCTTAAAACAAAGTGGTGATCCTAACTGACCTAAGACAGGGAATTTTTACTAGGATTAAATGTCAAGAATTGTGAAAAACTGAGTTTGAATGTATTTGGCTAAGGTGTATGTAAACTTCCGACTTCAACTGTATATAATTCTGTAAGGTAGTATAATCCTGTAAGGTAGTATAGTCTATATATAGTTGACTCGGTGCTGGTACCCCCTGTATACAGTGGGGAGAACAAGTATTTGATACACTGCCGATTTTGCAGGTTTTCCTACTTACAAAGCATGTAGAGGTCTGTAATTTTTATCATAGGTACACTTCAACTGTGAGAGACGGAATCTAAAACAAAAATCCAGACAATCACAATGTATGATTTTTAAGTAATAAATTTAGCATTTTATTGCATGACATAAGTATTTGATCACCTACCAACCAGTAAGAATTCCGGCTCTCACATACCTGTTAGTTTTTCTTTAAGAAGCCCTCCTGTTCTCCACTCATTACCTGTATTAACTGCACCTGTTTGAACTCGTTACCTGTATAAAAGACACCTGTCCACACACTCAAACAGACTCCAACCTCTCCACAAGGGCCAAGACCAGAGAGCTGTGTAAGGACATTAGGGATAAAATTGTAGACCTGCACAAGGCTGGGATGGGCTACAGGACAATAGGCAAGCAGCTTGGTGAGAAGGCAACAACTGTTGGCGCAATTATTAGAAAATTGAAGAAGTTCAAGATGACGGTCAATCATCCTCGGTCTGGGGCTCCATGCAAGATCTCACCTCGTGGGGCATCAATGATCATGAGGAAGGTGAGGGATCAGCCCAGAACTACACGGCAGGACCTGGTCAATGACCTGAAGAGAGCTGGGACCACAGTCTCAAAGAAAACCATTAGTAACACACTACGCCGTCATGGATTAAAATCCTGCAGCGCACGCAAGGTCCCCCTGCTCAAGCCAGCGCATGTCCAGGCCCATCTGAAGTTTGCCAATGACCATCTGGATGATCCAGAGGAGGAATGGGAGAAGGTCATGTGGTCTGATGAGACAAAAATAGAGCTTTTTGGTCTAAACTCTACTCGCCGTGTTTGGAGGAAGAAGAAGGATGAGTACAACCCCAAGAACACCATCCCAACCGTGAAGCATGGAGGTGGAAACATCATTCTTTGGGGATGCTTTTCTGCAAAGGGGACAGGACGACTGCAACGTATTGAGGGGAGGATGGATGGGGCCATGTATCGCGAGATCTTGGCCAACAACCTCCTTCCCTCAGTAAGAGCCTTGAAGATGGGTCGTGGCTGGGTCTTCCAGCATGACAATGACCCGAAACACACAGCCAGGGCAACTAAGGAGTGGCTCCGTAAGAAGCCTCTCAAGGTCCTGGAGTGGTCTAGCCAGTCTCCAGACCTGAACCCAATAGAAAATCTTTGGAGGGAGCTGAAAGTCCGTATTGCCCAGCGACAGCCCCGAAACCTGAAGGATCTGGAGAAGGTCTGTATGGAGGAGTGGGCCAAAATCCCTGCTGCAGTGTGTGCAAACCTGGTCAAGACCTACAGGAAACGTATGATCTCTGTAATTGCAAACAAAGGTTTCTGTACCAAATATTAAGTTCTGCTTTTCTGATGTATCAAATACTTATGTCATGCAATAAAATGCAAATTAATTACTTAAAAATCATACAATGTGATTTTCTGGATTTTAGTTTTAGATTCCGTCTCTCACAGTTGAAGTGTACCTATGATAAAAATTACAGACCTCTACATGCTTTGTAAGTAGGAAAACCTGCAAAATCGGCAGTGTATCAAATACTTGTTCTCCCCACTGTATAGCCTCGTTATTGCTATTTTGTTAGTTTTTATTTTATTTTTTACTTCAGTTTATTTAGTAAATATGTTCTTCACTCTATTTCTTGAACTGCATTTTAGGTTAAGAGCTTGTAATTAAGAATTTCAAGGTAAGGTCTACACCTGTTTTATTCAGCGCATGTGACAAATAAAATGTGATTTGATAGTCCTGTAAGGTAGTATAGTCTTATGGGTGACATTGTATAGTCTATGTATAGTATATAGTGCTGTAATGTAGTATAGTCTATATACAGTGGGGAAAAAAGGATTTAGTCAGCCACCAATTGTGCAAGTTCTCCCACTTAAAAAGATGAGAGAGGCCTGTAATTTATATCATAGGTACACGTCAACTATGACAGACAAAATGAGAAAAAAAAATCCAGAAAATCACATTGTAGGATTTTTAATTACATTTACAATTTAGTCATTTAGCAGACGCTCTTATCCAGAGCGTACATTACATTTTATTATTCATACTGGCCCCCCGTGGGAAACGAACCCACAACCCTGGCGTTGCAAACGCCATGCTCTACCAACTGAGCTACATCCCTGCCGGCCATTCCCTCCCCTACCCTGGACGACGCTGGGCCAATTTTGCACCGCCCCATGGGTCTCCCGGTCGCGGCCGGATACGACAGAGCCTGGATTCAAACCAGGATCTCTAGTGGCACAGTTAGCACTGCGATGCAGTGCCTTAGACCACTGCGCCACTCGGGAGACAATGAATTAATGAATTTATTTAAAATAAGTATTTGGTCAATAACAAAAGTTTCTCAATACTTTGTTATATACCCTTTGTTGGCAATTACACAGGTCAAACGTTTTCTGTAAGTCTTCACAAGGTTTTCACACACTGTTGCTGGTATTTTGGCCCATTCCTCCATGCAGATCTCCTCTAGAGCAGTGATGTTTTGGGGCTGTCGCTGGGCAACACGGACTTTCAACTCCCTCCAAAGATTTTCTATGGGGTTGAGATCTGGAGACTGGCTAGGCCACTCCAGGACCTTGAAATGCTTCTTACGAAGCCACTCCTTCGTTGCCCGGGCGGTGTGTTTGGGATCATTGTCATGCTGAAAGACCCAGCCACGTTTCATCTTCAATGCCCTTGCTGATGGAAGGAGGTTTTCACTCAAAATCTCACGATTTTAATTTTTTTAATTTCACCTTTATTTAACCAGGTAAGCCAGTTGAGAACAGGTTCTCATTTACAACTGCGACCTGGCCAAGATAAAGCAAAGTAGTGCAATAAAAACAACACAGAGTTACATATGGGGTAAAAAACATAAAGTCAGAAATACAACAGAAAATATATATACAGTGTGTGCAAATGTAGCAAGTTATGGAGGTAAGGCAATAAATAGGCTATAGTGCAGAATAATTACAATAGTATTAACACTGGAATGCTAGATGTGCAAGAGATTATGTGCAAATAGAGATACTGGGGTGCAAAAGAGCAAAATAAATAACAATATAGGGATGAGGTAGTTGGGTGGGCTAATTTCAGATGGGCTGTGTACAGGTGCAGTGATCGGTAAGGTGCTCTGACAACTGATGCTTAAAGTTATTGAGGGAGATAAGAGTCTCCAGCTTCAGAGATTTTTGCAATTCGTTCCAGTCATTGGCAGCAGAGAACTGGAAGGAATGGCGGCCAAAGGAGGTGTTGGCTTTGGGAATGACCAGTGAGCTATACCTGCTGGAGCGCAGACTACGGGTGGGTGCTGCTATGGTGACCAATGAGCTAAGATAAGGCGGGGATTTGCCTAGCAGTGATTTATAGATGGCCTGGAGCCAGTGGGTTTGACTGACGAACATGTAGTGAGGACCAGCCAACAAGAGCGTACAGGTCACAGTGGTGGGTAGTGTATGGGGCTTTGGAGACAAAACGGATGGCACTGTGATAGACTACATCCAATTTGCTGAGTAGAGTGTTGGAGGCTATTTTGTAAATTACATCGCCGAAGTCAAGGATCGGTAGGATAGTCAGTTTTACGAGGGCATGTTTGGCAGCATGAGTGAAGGAGGCTTTATTGCGAAATAGGAAGCCGATTCTAGATTTAACTTTGGATTGGAGATTCTTTATGTGAGTCTGGAAGTTGAGTTTACAGTCTAACCAGACACCTAGGTATTTGTAGTTGTCCACATACTCTAGGTCAGACCCGTCGAGAGTGGTGATTCTAGTCGGGTGGGCGGGTGCCAGCAGCGTTCGATTGAAAAGCATGCATTTAGTTTTACTAGTGTTTAAGAGCAGTTGGAGGCTACTGAAGGATTGTTGTATGGCATTGAAGCTCGTTTGGAGGTTTGTTAACACAGTGTCCAATGAAGGGCCAGATGTATACAAAATGGTGTCGTCTGCGTAGAGGTGGATCTGAGAGTCACCAGCACGATACATGGCCCCATTCATTCTTTCCTTTACACGGATCAGTCGTCCTGGTCCCTTTGCAGAAAAACAGCCCCAAAGCATGATGTTTCCACCCCCATGCTTCACAGTAGGTATGGTGTTCTTTGGATGCAACTCAGCATTCTTTGTCCTCCAAACACGACGAGTTGAGTTTTTACCAAAAAAGTTCTATTTTGGTTTCATCTGACCATATGACATTCTCCCAATCCTCTTCTGGATCATCCAAATGCACTCTAGCAAACTTCAGACGGGCCTGGACATGTACTGGCTTAAGCAGGGGGACACGTCTTGCACTGCAGGATTTGAGTCCCTGGCGGCGTAGTGTGTTACTGATGGTAGGCTTTGTTACTTTGGTCACAGCTCTCTGCAGGTCATTCACTAGGTCCCCCGTGTGGTTCTGGGATTTTTGCTCACCGTTCTTGTGATCATTTTGACCCCACGGGGTGAGATCTTGCGTGGAGCCCCAGATCGAGGGAGATTATCAGTGGTCTTGTATGTCTTCCATTTCCTAATAATTGCTCCCACAGTTGATTTCTTCAAACCAAGCTGCTTACCTATTGCAGATTCAGTCTTCCCAGCCTGGTGCAGGTCTACAATTTTGTTTCTGGTGTCCTTTGACAGCTCTTTGGTCTTGGCCATAGTGGAGTTTGGAGTGTGACTGTTTGAGGTTGTGGACAGGTGTCTTTTATACTGATAACAAGTTCAAACAGGTGCCATTAATACAGGTAACGAGTGGAGGACAGAGGAGCCTCTTAAAGAAGAAGTTACAGGTCTGTGAGAGCCAGAAATCCTGCTTGTTTGTAGGTGACCAAATACTTATTTTCCACCATAATTTACAAATAAATTCATTAAAAATCCTACAATGTGATTTTCTCGATTTTTTTTTCTCAATTTGTCTGTCATAGTTGACGTGTACCTATGATGAAAATGACAGGCCTCTCTCATCTTTTTAAGTGGGAGAACTTGCACAATTGGTGGCTGACTAAATACTTTTTTTCCCCACTGTATAGTATATAGTGCTGTAAAGTAGTATAGTCTATATATAGTATATAGTGCTGTAAAGTAGTATAATCCTGTAAGGTAGTATAGTCTATATATAGTATATAGTCCACATGACAGGTGCGGCATATCAAGAAGCTGATTAAACAGCATGATCATTACACAGGTGCACCTTGTGCTGGGGACAAAAGGCCACTCTAAAATGTGCAGTTTTGTCACACAACACAACGCCACAAATGTATCAAGTTGAGAGAGTGTGCAATTGGCATGCTGACTGCAGGAATGTCCACCAGAGCTGTTGCCAGATAACTGAATGTTAATTTCTCTACCATAAGCCGCCTCCAACGTCATTTTAGAGAATTTGGTAGTATGGCCAACCGGCCTCACAACCGCAGACCACGTGTATGGCGTCGTGTGGGGGAGCGGTTTGCTGATGTCAACATTGTTACCAGAGTGCCCCGTGGTTGTGGGGTTATGGTATGGGCAGGCATAAGTTACCAACAGCGACACAATTGCATTTTATCAATGACAATTTGAAATTGACAGAGATACCGTGAGATCCTGAGGCCCATCGTCGTGCCATTCATCCGCCGCCATCACCTCATGTTTCAGCATGGATCTGTACAAGCTGAAAATGTCCCAGTTCTTCCATGGCCTTCATACTCACCAGACATGTGGTGAAAAAAATACTAAAATGTCATACTTGAGTAAAAGTAAAGATACCTTAATAGAAAATGACTCAAGTAAATGTGAAAGTCACCCAATAAAATACTACTTGAGTAAACGTCTACAAGTATTTGGTTTTAAATATACTTAAGTATCAAAGGTAAATGGAATTGCTAAAATATACTAAGTATCAAAAGTAAAAGAAAGTATTAATAATTTCAAATTCCTTATAGTATGCAAACCAGACGGCACAATTGTTATTTTATTTGTTATTTATGGATAGCCAGGGGCACACCAACACTCCGACATTCATTTACAGATAGCCAGGAATACACCAACACTCCGACATTCATTTACAGATAGCCAGGGGCACACCAACACTCCGACATTCATTTACAGATAGCCAGGGGCACACCAACACTCCGACATTCATTTACAGATAGCCAGGGGCACACCAACACTCCGACATTCATTTACAGATAGCCAGGGGCACACCAACACTCCGACATTCATTTACAGATAGCCAGGGGCACACCAACACTCCGACATTCATTTACAGATAGCCAGGGGCACACCAACACTCCGACATTCATTTACAGATAGCCAGGGGCACACCAACACTCCGACATTCATTTACAGATAGCCAGGGGCACACCAACACTCCGACATTCATTTACAGATAGCCAGGGGCACACCAACACTCCGACATTAATTTACAGATAGCCAGGGGGCACACCAACACTCCGACATTCATTTACAGATAGCCAGGGGCACACCAACACTCCGACATTCATTTACAGATAGCCAGGGGCACACCAACACTCCGACATTCATTTACAGATAGCCAGGGGCACACCAACACTCCGACATTCATTTACAGATAGCCAGGGGCACACCAACACTCCAACATTAATTTATGGATAGCCAGGGGCACACCAACACTCCGACATTAATTTACAGATAGCCAGGGGCACATCAACACTCCGACATTAATTTACAGATAGCCAGGGGCACACCAACACTCCGACATTAATTTACAGATAGCCAGGGGCACACCAACACTCCGACATTAATTTACAGATAGCCAGGGGCACACCAACACTCCGACATTAATTTACAGATAGCCAGGGGCACACCAACACTCCGACATTCATTTACAGATAGCCAGGGGCACACCAACACTCCGACATTAATTTACAGATAGCCAGGGGCACACCAACACTCCAACATTCATTTACAGATAGCCAGGGGCACACCAACACTCCGACATTAATTTACAAATGAAGCATTTGTGTTTAGTCCACCAGATCAGAGGCAGTAGGGATGACCAGGGATGTTCTCTTGATAAGTGTGTGAATTGGACCATTTTCCTGTCAAAATGTAACAAGTACTTTTGGGTGTCAGGAAAAATGTATGGAGTAAAATGCCCATTGAGCATGTTTGAAGAGGAGTGGGACAACATTCCACAGGCCACAATCAACAGCCTGATCAACTCTATGCTGCATGAGGCGAATGGTGGTCACACCAGATACTGACTGGTTTTCTGATCCATGCCCTTACCTTTTTGTTAAGGTATCTGTGAACAACAGATACATATCTGTATTCCCAGTCGTGAAATCCATAGATTAGGGCCTAATGAATTTATTTCAATTGACTGTATTCGTTGTATTAAATGTAATTTAGTAAAATCTTTGAAATTGTTGCATGTTGCGTTTTTATATTTTTGTTCAGTATATAATAGACAAAGGGGAAAATATGTACGCGTAAAATAAAATAAAATGGGAGGTGTTCTGTTGCAATGATAAGCCTGTGGCACAGTGCAATTATCCCAAAGCAAACATACAAGGCTGAATGTTTGCTTTCAACTCGGGTGTCTTAACTGAAATCCAAGTTACTAAAGCCTTCCAAAAAACTTTCAATCCAAGTTAGAACCTGTGAAACTCAGCCATAGCCATCGTGCAGGTCTTTTCCCCTTATTTGATGAATGATGCTTATCTTGACTTCAAGCTTTGTAAGGTAGTGTGGGGGTGAAATGTTTTTGTTAGTCTAAATGCTATGAAATGTTTTAGTTGAATAGTGCTATTCACCGGTCATTTCCCCTGCTGTCCAGTAACCTCTTCATACACCGCACAAAGGAGTGATTTGTTATTGTCTCTAAAGATCGTATCACTCCCCTATCTTCGACACTGTGAGAACTGGTTAGAACCGGTTCTTGTTTGTACCATTCTTCTAAGGAAGTGGAACCTATTATCCCTTCTATGTTGTTAGCTTACCTCCCCCTATAAGGGAGTATAGCTCTTTCTGTAGATGAAGTACACTACATGACCAAAAGTATGTGAACACCAGCTCGCCGAACATCTCATTCCAAAATCATTGGCATTAATATGGAGTTGGTCCCCCCTTTGCTGCTATAACAGCCTCCACTATTCTGGGAAGGCTTTCCACTAGATGTTGGATCATTGCTGCGGGGACTTGCTTCCATTAAGCCACGAGAATTAGTGAGGTCGGGCACTGAGGTTGGGAGATTAGGCCTGGCTCGCAGTCGGTGTTCTAATTCATCCCAAAGGTGTTCGATGGGGTTGAGGTCAGGGATCTGTGCAGGCCAGTCAAGTTCTTCCACACCGATCTCAACAAACCATTTCTGTATGGACCTCGCTTTGTGCACAGGGGCATTGTCATGCTGAAACAGGAAAGGGCCTTCCCCAAACTGTTGCCACAAAGTTGGAAGCACAGAATCATCTAGAATGTATTTGTATGCAGTAGCGTTAAGATTTCCCTTCACTGGAACTAAGGGGCCTAGCCCGAACCATGAAAACAGCCCCAGAACATTATTCCTCCTCCATCAAACTCTACAGTTGGCACTATGCATTGGGTCAGGTGGCGTTCTCCTGGCATCCACCAAACCCAGATTAGTCCGTTGGACTGCCAGATGGTGAAGCGTGATTCATCACTCCAGAGAACGCGTTTCCACTGTTCCGGAGTCCAATGGCACAGAGCTTTCCATCACTCCAGCCGATGCTTGGCATTGCGCATGGTGATCTTAGGCTGCTTGGTCATGGAAACCCATTTCATGAAGCTCCGACAAACAGTTCTTGTGCTAACGTTGCTTCCAGAGGCAGTTTGGAACTCGGTATTGAGTGTTGCAACCGAGGACAGACGATTTTTATGCGCTACGTGCTTCAGCACTCCCTAGACGTTTCCACTTCACAATAACAGCACTAACAGTTGACCGGGGCAGCTCTAGCAGGGCAGAAATTTGATGAACTGACTTGTTGGAAAGGTGGCATCCTATGACGGTGCCACGTTGAAAGTCACTGAGCTCTTCAGTAAGGCCATTCTACTGACAATGTTTGTCTATGGAGATTGCATGGCTGTGTTCTCGATATTTTTTTTTTTTATACACCTGTCAGCTACGGTTGTTGCTGAAATAGCCAAATCCACTAATTTGAAGGGGTGTCCACATACTTTTGTGTATATATAGTGTATATAAAGACGGTATATCCGGAGAGTTAACTTCCTTGCAATTGCTTGAATAAACTCTTAACTGGAAAATGAGCTCTGCTTGATCCTTGGAACAAGTTCACACTTTACATGTTGGTTTTATATTTTTGTTCAGGGTATATTTTTATATTCAACAGCAAATACCTTCTATGTTATATTCCTTCTTTAAAGACCAAGTAACCTGCAACTTAAAGGACACCTAAAAACAGTCTGCTGTTTGTACTAGCTAAAGACACACACACACACACACACACACACACACACACACACACACACACACACACACACACACACCGATGGACAAATACACAGAAGATTCTTCATCAATGTTTATTGTTAAATTTAACGGATGGAAGTGGCATTAAAACATGTCCATATTAGAGCATCTCAAGTCAATATTCAGTATAGGAATGTCCTATCCAGTCAGGTAAGCATTGTATATCATGTAAATAACGCCTGCATCATTTACAGTCATTGCAAGTTCTTTAAAATGACACATTAAGATGTTTTGATACAGCTCAATATACTAAAGATGACTACAATAATGTTAATGATAGTGATGAAATTTGTTAAGTTTAGTGTAAAATGATTATTTACAATGAGCTGTGTAGCAGGCAGATACAGTACGCCTTAGTTTTTCTCCAGATAGCAACTGACAGGTGTGGTTGGAAGGGATTATAGTGAACATGTTCTTCATCCCAGGTCCTGGAGGGCTGCAGTGTGTGAAGGCTTTTGTTCCAGC
The DNA here is from genome assembly GCF_020615455.1 of Coregonus clupeaformis. Lineage (NCBI taxonomy): Eukaryota > Metazoa > Chordata > Actinopteri > Salmoniformes > Salmonidae > Coregonus > Coregonus clupeaformis. The sequence continues at coordinate 37,644,736 of NC_059198.1, read as the reverse complement.
CCGGTACTAAACACACCTGATTCAGCTAAATGAACCTCCGTGAGCCTCGTCCAGATCAGTAGAATCAGGTGTGTTCGTGCTGGTCTGGTGCAAAAGCCTGCACACCTGTGGGTCCCCAGGACCGTGATTTAAGATGATTAATGTGGTGATCTAGGGAACTGGCTGAATGAGACCTACAGGGACAGTGTTGGTGAGGACTGGTCAGTTTATGTACCGGCCCAATACTGATTCAAAATGAACACTGAATCAAACACAGAGAACACATGTAGGTAGATACCGAAAAAGTTTTTTACAAAAACACAAAACTAAAAGACATTTTAACAAACACAAAGATGAAAAATGTAACAATTTTAGTCAATTTCCTTACCCAAGTATTTGGAAATAGCAGGATATGAATTACAGTCCTTACCCAAGTATGTGGAAATAGCATGATATGAATTACGGTCCTTACCCAAGTACGTGGAAATAGCAGGATATGAATTACAGTCCTTACCCAAGTATGAGGAATTTGCAGGATATGAATTACAGCCCTTACCCAAGCATGTGGAAAATAGCAGGATATGAATTACGGTCCTTACCCAAGTACATAGAAAAAGCAGGATACGAATGACGGTCCTTACCCAGGTATGTGGAAATAGCAGGATATGAATTACGGTCCTTACCCAGGTATGTGGAAATAGCAGGATATGAATTACGGTCCTTACCCAGGTATGTGGAAATAGCAGGATATGAATTACGGTCCTTACCCAGGTATGTGGAAATAGCAGGATATGAATTACAGTCCTTACCCAGGTATGTGGAAATAGCAGGATATGAATTACAGTCCTTACCCAGGTATGTGGAAATAGCAGGGTATGAATTACGGTCCTTACCCAGGTATGTGGAAATAGCAGGATATGAATTATGGTCCTTACCCAGGTATGTGGAAATAGCAGGATATGAATTACAGTCCTTACCCAGGTATGTGGAAATAGCAGGATATGAATTACGGTCCTTACCCAGGTATGTGGAAAGAGCAGGATATGAATTACGGTCCTTACCCAGGTATGTGGAAATAGCAGGATATGAATTACAGTCCTTACCCAGGTATGTGGAAATAGCAGGGTATGAATTACGGTCCATTTCAAAGCTTTGTATTGTATATGTTAAATTTTAAGTTTTAGTCATTTAGCAGACGCTCTTATCCAGTGCGACTTACAGTTAGTGAGTGCATACATTTTCATACTGGCCCCCCGTGGGAAACGAACCCACAACCCTGGCTTTGCAAGCGCCATGCTCTACCAACTGAGCTACAGGGGACCACCATATCATTTATTGAAATGGTGGGGTTTAAAACGCTGACCTGTACCACAACTATTTAACAGCAATAGCCTCACATTAGTCCCAGTGAAAACAATGTATTTACCAAATACATAACATTTCATTCTACTCATGACCCAATGAAAATAATGAGTCCCCTTTGCCAAAATACACATTCCACTCAACTTCATTATAAAATAATGAATCTCCTTTTTTAAATCAGCAGTCAATCATATTGCAGTTCAATAGTAACACACTGACTATGTAAGGCAGAAGAGAAACGGTTGGGACGGAGTGAATGGGATGAGAGTGTGGGTCGCTAACCTAGGTTGTATTGTCGAGGGTTTGTAGACCATGGTTAATAGGGTCTGGATGGGATAGGCTGTTTATAGTGGACATTTTGGGTAATTCTGTACTTGAGCCTTCTGTCATTAAGCCAACATAACCCTGTCCTAATAATGTCATAAAAAGTTATGACAACTGATGCCAAATTGACTATGCTGTTATATAAAATGTCTTGCTGCCAAGTGCTATTGTAGCTAGGTAACAGTAATGTGTCATAACACCAATATAGCCAAGGGTTCCAGTAAAGGACCACCCTTTCATTTCATTTCCTATTTCTCTCCTCTCCACTTCTCTTTTCTCCCATCTCCCTCCTCCCTTCCATTTCTCCTCTCTTCTCTACACGTCTCTATCCTCCCGACTCCTTTAAATCAACATCCTGTGGATCCCACACTCACAACAGAACTTGGCCCAGTCTACAGGCTACTTGGATCCCACACTCACAACAGAACTTGGCCCAGTCTACAGGCTACTTGGATCCCACACTCACAACCGAACTTGGCCCAGTCTACAGGCTACTTGGATCCCACACTCACAACAGAACTTGGCCCAGTCTACAAGCTACTTGGATCCCACACTCACAACAGAACTTGGCCCAGTCTACAGGCTACTTGGATCCCACACTCACAACAGAACCTGGCCCAGTCTACAGGCTACTTGGATCCCACACTCACAACCGAACTTGGCCCAGTCTACAGGCTACTTGGATCCCACACTCACAACAGAACCTGGCCCAGTCTACAGGCTACTTGGATCCCACACTCACAACCGAACTTGGCCCAGTCTACAGGCTACTTGGATCCCACACTCACAACAGAACTTGGCCCAGTCTACAGGCTAATTGGATCCCACACTCACAACAGAACCTGGCCCAGTCTACAGGCTACTTGGATCCCACACTCACAACAGAACTTGGCCCAGTCTACAGGCTAATTGGATCCCACACTCACAACAGAACTTGGCCCAGTCTACAGGCTACTTGGATCCCACACTCACAACAGAACTTGGCACAGTCTACAGGCTACTTGGATCCCACACTCACAACAGAACTTGGCCCAGTCTACAGGCTACTTGGATCCCACACTCACAACAGAACTTGGCCCAGTCTACAGGCTACTTGGATCCCACACTCACAACCGAACTTGGCCCAGTCTACAGGCTACTTGGATCCCACACTCACAACAGAACTTGGCCCAGTCTACAAGCTACTTGGATCCCACACTCACAACAGAACTTGGCCCAGTCTACAGGCTACTTGGATCCCACACTCACAACAGAACTTGGCCCAGTCTACAGGCTACTTGGATCCCACACTCACAACAGAACTTGGCCCAGTCTACAGGCTAATTGGATCTCACACTCACAACAGAACCTGGCCCAGTCTACAGGCTACTTGGATCCCACACTCACAACAGAACTTGGCCCAGTCTACAGGCTAATTGGATCCCACACTCACAACAGAACTTGGCCCAGTCTACAGGCTACTTGGATCCCACACTCACAACAGAACTTGGCACAGTCTACAGGCTACTTGGATCCCACACTCACAACAGAACTTGGCCCAGTCTACAGGCTACTTGGATCCCACACTCACAACAGAACTTGGCCCAGTCTACAGGGTACTTGGATCCAACACTCACAACCGAACTTGGCCCAGTCTACAGGCTACTTGGATCCCACACTCACAACAGAACTTGGCCCAGTCTACAAGCTACTTGGATCCCACACTCACAACAGAACTTGGCCCAGTCTACAGGCTACTTGGATCCCACACTCACAACAGAACTTGGCCCAGTCTACAGGCTACTTGGATCCCACACTCACAACAGAACTTGGCCCAGTCTACAGGGTACTTGGATCCCACACTCACAGCAGAACTTGTCCCAGTCTACAGGCTACTTGGATCCCACACTCACAACAGAACTTGTTCCAGTCTACAGGCTACTTGGATCCCACACTCACAACAGAACTTGTCCCAGTCTACAGTCTACTTGGATCCCACACTCACAACAGAACTTGGCCCAGTCTACAGGCTACTTGGATCCCACACTCACAACAGATCTTGGCTCAGTCTACAGGCTACTTGGATCCCACACTCACAACAGAACTTGGCCCAGTCTACAGGCTACTTGGATCCCACACTCACAACATAACTTGGCCCAGTCTACAGGCTACTTGGATCCCACATCACAACAGAACTTGGCCCAGTCTACAGGGTACTTGGATCCCACATCACAACAGAACTTGGCCCAGTCTACAGAATACTTGGATCCCACACTCACAACAGAACTTGGCCCAGTCTACAAGCTACTTGGATCGAACACTCACAACAGAACTTGGCCCAGTCTACAGGGTACTTGGATCCCACACTCACAACAGATCTTGGCCCAGTCTACAGGCTACTTGGATCCCACACTCACAACAGAACTTGGCCCAGTCTACAAGCTACTTGGATCCCACACTCACAACAGAACTTGGCCCAGTCTACAGGCTACTTGGATCCCACACTCACAACAGAACTTGGCCCAGTCTACAGGCTACTTGGATCCCACACTCACAACAGAACTTGGCCCAGTCTACAGGGTACTTGGATCCCACACTCACAGCAGAACTTGTCCCAGTCTACAGGCTACTTGGATCCCACACTCACAACAGAACTTGTTCCAGTCTACAGACTACTTGGATCCCACACTCACAACAGAACTTGGCCCAGTCTACAGTCTACTTGGATCACACACTCACAACAGAACTTGGCCCAGTCTACAGGCTACTTGGATCCCACATCACAACAGAACTTGGCCCAGTCTACAGGGTACTTGGATCCCACATCACAACAGAACTTGGCCCAGTCTACCGAATACTTGGATCCCACACTCACAACAGAACTTGGCCCAGTCTACAATCTACTTGGATCGAACACTCACAACAGAACTTGGCCCAGTCTACAGGGTACTTGGATCCCACACTCACAACAGAACTTGGCCCAGTCTACAGGCTACTTGGATCCCACACTCACAACAGAACTTGGCCCAGTCTACAGGCTACTTGGATCCCACACTCACAACAGAACTTGGCCCAGTCTACAGGCTACTTGGATCCCACACTCACAACAGAACTTGGCCCAGTCTACAAGCTACTTGGATCCCACACTCACAACAGAACTTGGCCCAGTCTACAGGCTACTTGGATCCCACACTCACAACATAACTTGTCCCAGTCTACAGGCTACTTGGATCCCACACTCACAACAGAACTTGTCCCAGTCTATAGTCTACTTGGATCCCACACTCACAACAGAACTTGGCCCAGTCTACAGGCTACTTGGATCCCACACTCACAACAGAACCTGGCCCAGTCTACAGGCTACTTGGATCCCACACTCACAACAGAACATGGCTCAGTCTACAGTCTACTTGGATCCCACACTCACAACAGAACTTGGCCCAGTCTACAAGCTACTTGGATCCCACACTCACAACATAACTTGGCCCAGTCTACAGGCTACTTGGATCCCACATCACAACAGAACTTGGCCCAGTCTACAGGTTACTTGGATCCCACATCACAGAAGAACTTGGCCCAGTCTACAGGCTACTTGGATCCCACACTCACAACAGAACTTGGCCCAGTCTACAGGCTACTTGGATCCCACACTCACAACAGAACTTGGCCCAGTCTACAGGGTACTTGGATCCCACACTCACAACAGAACTTGGCCCAGTCTACAGGCTACTTGGATCCCACACTCACAACAGAACTTGGCCCAGTCTACAGGCTACTTGGATCCCACACTCACAACAGAACTTGGCCCAGTCTACAGGCTACTTGGATCCCACACTCACAACAGAACTTGGCCCAGTCTACAAGCTACTTGGATCGAACACTCACAACAGAACTTGGCCCAGTCTACAGTCTACTTGGATCCCCACACTCATAACAGAACTTGGCCCAGTCTACAGGCTACTTGGATCCCACACTCACAACAGAACTTGGCCCAGTCTACAGACTACTTGGATCCCACACTCACAACAGAACTTGGCCCAGTCTACAGGCTACTTGGATCCCACACTCACAACAGAACATGGCTCAGTCTACAGGCTACTTGGATCCCACACTCACAACAGAACTTGGCCCAGTCTACAGGCTACTTGGATCCCACACTCACAACATAACTTGGCCCAGTCTACAGGCTACTTGGATCCCACATCACAACATAACTTGGCCCAGTCTACAGGGTACTTGGATCCCACATCACAACAGAACTTGGCCCAGTCTACAGGCTACTTGGATCCCACACTCACAACAGAACTTGGCCCAGTCTACAGGCTACTTGGATCCCACACTCACAACAGAACTTGGCCCAGTCTACAGGGTACTTGGATACCACACTCACAACAGAACTTGGCCCAGTCTACAGGCTACTTGGATCCCACACTCACAACAGAATTTGGCCCAGTCTACAGGCTACTTGGATCCCACACTCACAACAGAACTTGGCCCAGTCTACAGGCTACTTGGATCCCACACTCACAACAGAACTTGGCCCAGTCTACAAGCTACTTGGATCGAACACTCACAACAGAACTTGGCCCAGTCTACAGGCTACTTGGATCCCACACTCACAACAGAACTTGGCCCAGTCTACAGGCTACTTGGATCCCACACTCACAACAGAACTTGGCCCAGTCTACAGGCTACTTGGATCCCACATCACAACATAACTTGGCCCAGTCTACAGGGTACTTGGATCCCACACTCACAACAGAACTTGGCCCAGTCTACAGGCTACTTGGATCCCACACTCACAACAGAACTTGGCCCAGTCTACAGGCTACTTGGATCCCACACTCACAACAGAACATGGCCCAGTCTACAGGGTACTCGTTCTCACGTTTGGCATCGTTCCTGAAGTAGACAAAGGCCTTACCTCCATAATTTACTACATTCGCACACACTGTATATATATTTCCGTTGTATTTTGGACTTTGTTTTGTTTTACCCCATATGTAACTCTGTGTTGTTGTTTTTATCGCACTGCTTTGCTTTATCTTGGCCAGGTCGCAGTTGTAAATGAGAACTTGTTCTCAACTGGCTTACCTGGTTAAATAAAGGTGAAATAAAAAATAAATAAAAAGGCAAAGAGAGGGCAACCACTGCAGTGTTTTAATTATGCTGAGCAATACCACAAGAGGTCAGTATTAATTCTATAGACTTGGAGTTGTCTAACACTTCATTACAATCACCACACACTACACTCCCAGTCACTCAGACAGGCCCTTTCCTGCCTGGAGTTGGAGTTGTCTGCTTTCCTGTTGTTGAGTCCCCCTGCTGACAGACAGTTCTTCACAGAGCCATAGGAACCTACTGGACAGCGCTTACCTCCAACACTGAGAGGAGGAGAACCAATGAGAGGACAACCAATGAGAGGACAACCAATGAGAGGACAACCAATGAGAGGGAAAGAAGGAGGCAAAGGGAAGGGAATAGTTTTTACTGGGGGTTTTACACTTATAATGTGTGTTACATATTGACAGGATTTATTGACCGGTGGTGTGGGGGTGTGTGTGTGTGTGTGTGTGTACTAACCCTGAAGGTGGACTAGTGAGGCCAGACGCCGCAGTGCGGTTAGGAGAGTAACCAGAAGGGCTGCTCCTCACTGATCCTGCAGAGGGAACCTTACTGGACGGGAGAGGAGAGGTGAGGAGGAGCGGTAAGGAGGAGAGGGGAGGAGAGGAGGAGCGGTAAGGAGGAGAGGGGAGAGGAGAGGAGAGGAGAGGAGGAGCGGTAAGGAGGAGAGGAGGAGCGGTAAGGAGGAGAGGAGAGGAGGAGCGGTAAGGAGGAGAGGGGAGATGAGAGGAGAGGAGAGGAGGAGCGGTAAGGAGGAGAGGAGGAGCGGTAAGGAGGAGAGGGGAGGTGAGGAGGAGCGGTAAGGAGGAGAGGAGAGGAGAGGAGAGGAGGAGCGGTAAGGAGGAGAGGGGAGATGAGAGGAGAGGAGAGGAGGAGCGGTAAGGAGGAGAGGGGAGGAGAGGAGGAGCGGTAAGGAGGAGAGGGGAGAGGAGAGGAGAGGAGGAGCGGTAAGGAGGAGAGGAGAGGAGAGGAGGAGTGGTAAGGAGGAGAGGAGAGGAGGAGCGGTAAGGAGGAGAGGGGAGAGGAGAGGAGAGGAGAGGAGAGGAGGAGCGGTAAGGAGGAGAGGAGAGGAGAGGAGAGGAGGAGCGGTAAGGAGGAGAGGGGAGATGAGAGGAGAGGAGAGGAGGAGCGGTAAGGAGGAGAGGAGGAGCGGTAAGGAGGAGAGGGGAGGTGAGGAGGAGCGGTAAGGAGGAGAGGAGAGGAGAGGAGGAGCGGTAAGGAGGAGAGGGGAGGTGAGAGGAGAGGAGGAGCGGTAAGGAGGAGAGGAGATGAGAGGAGGAGCGGTAAGGAGGAGAGGGGAGGAGAGGAGGAGCGGTAAGGAGGAGAGGAGAGGAGGAGCGGTAAGGAGGAGAGGAGAGGAGAGGAGGAGCGGTAAGGAGGAGAGGAGAGGAGGAGCGGTAAGGAGGAGAGGAGAGGAGAGGAGAGGAGGAGCGGTAAGGAGGAGAGGGGAGGAGAGGAGGAGCGGTAAGGAGGAGAGGAGGAGCGGTAAGGAGGAGAGGGGAGGAGAGGAGGAGCGGTAAGGAGGAGAGGAGAGATGAGGCGAAGAGGAACACAGTGTAGACATAAAAACAGTCCTATCTCTCCAGCAAAGTGGCTTTAGTTCAGTGACATTGTATCTGAATGGCTGATGGCTGCCCAGCCCAAGAGGTTGTGTTAGTTTAGTACTAGAGTACTAGCTCCAGTGTTAGTTTAGTACTACAGAGTACTAGCTCGTATTAGTTTAGTACTACAGAGTACTAGCTCGTATTAGTTTAGTACTACAGAGTACTAGTTTGTATTAGTTTAGTAATACAGAGTACCAGCTCGTATTAGTTTAGTACTAGAGTACTAGCTCGTATTAGTTTAGTACTAGAGTACTAGCTCCAGTGTTAGTTTAGTACTACAGAGTACTAGTTTGTATTAGTTTAATACTACAGAGTACTAGCTCGTATTAGTTTAGTACTACAGAGTACTAGCTCCAGTGTTAGTTTAGTACTACAGAGTACTAGTTTGTATTAGTTTAGTACTACAGAGTACTAGCTCGTATTAGTTTTAGTAGTACAGAATACTAGCTCCAGTGTTAGTTTCAGTCAGTGTGGCCTAGCACAGAAGAGACTGGCTCAACATGGAGATGTCCTCTGGAAGACAGAGAAAGTTTTCTAAAAGAGACTGAGCAGAAAGAGACAAGTATGTGAAATAAGCCCTGGGTTACACACATATCTCTACCATCATCTGACTGTGAGAACCAGCGTGTGTGTGTGTGTGTTACCTGAATGCTGGCCCAGGCCAGGAAGAGGAGGACACAGTAGGAGAGTTGGCCTTCGTCACAGGAGCAGGAGGCTTGAACTGTAGAGTGTGTGCGTGCACGAACACACACACACTTTGTTCTATGCTGTGCAACACATTCACTGTGTACGGCTCACACACTTAACGAACCGTTAAACACGCATACCCATGTCCTTCCTACCTGTGTGCATGCAGGTGTTTTCTTGGCTTCCACGGCCCCAGGTAACTTGTTCTGCATGCGAGCGTGCTGCTCCTTACAGAATTTCATGTCTGTCTGCTGCATTCTCACTGAACTTCCGCTGGCAGTATGGACACTGGTCGTAATCTGGGACAACACAATCACACAGTTCTCAGAATAACTTTGCTTTACAGCGCTCAGTGGTGAGGCTGAGGCAAGCTGCAGTGCAGGAGGAAGCAAAGAGGACAGAGAGAGGAAGCAAAGAGGACAGAGAGAGGAAGCAAAGAGGACAGAGAGAGGAAGCAAAGAGGACAGAGAGAGGAAGCAAAGAGGACAGAGAGAGGGAGCAAGCAGAGAGAGAGGGTAGTACAGTGGCTCCCAAACTTGGGGTTGGGGGTCCCATGAGAAAATCTGCACTAATCTTATCAAACAAGTTAGGAAAAATAAGATCTGTTTCAATATGAACATCTCCACATGGGCCTCCCATAAACCTAGGCCTACATTAAAATGCAATCAAAATGCAAACACTTGTTTCATCACTGATGTCACGTGTCAGTGTGAATCATTTCTCATATTTCCCCTCTTCCAGGGGTATAGCATTACAGCTGTATAGCTAATAGGCTGTGTTTGTAGATGGACTGAGGTGAATGAACCTACAGCAGCCAAGGTGATAATGGCTGGGGTCATTTTGGCTTGTTTTTGCTGTTCTCTAAATAGCATTTAAATGTATTGATTTTTTGTATAGAAATGCAGTAAATTACGGACTTCACTAAAACCCTTGTTACGACCCTGATCCTGTTGTCTAGTCACTTTACCCCTACCTATATGTACATATCTACCTCAATTACCACGTACCCCTGCACATCGACTCAGTACTGTTACCCCGTGTACATAGCCAAGTTATCATTACTCATTGTGTATTTATTCCTCGTGATATTATTTTAGGAGGGTGGTGAGGGAGGGGGTAAGGGCCCCCCTTCTTCATGACCTGAGTGATGCCCTTGGCAGCTCTGATGGTGGCGATGAAGTCCTCGTGTTTCCTACGCCAGTTGGACTGCTTCTTAGCAGGCTCTGGCTGGAACACACACACACACACTTCAGTGACCCATTGGTCTGGAATGATAAAGGGTTAACTGGATCCAAGGTGGTGCCGTTCTGTGATGTCACAGTGTGTTGTTTTTTTAGCCTTGTGCAACACCAAGAAACCTCTGAGCAATGTCTCACACTGGCTTCTAAGAAACTGTTTTGTCCACTGATTGTGATGTTGTTATTTGGCCAGCATATATTGTAAAGTCCACTATACCAGTGCTTTCGGTCTTCCTGGACTCTGAGATTGACCACTAGTGACTGAAGTGGTTCAGCGTCATACCACTTCACGGTTGGTCACGACACCCCCAGTCACCTCATATCTGGTTACAGCTCAGATCACACGCTTGTTTCCCTCAGTGATTAAACTGGGTTTTAATACAGACTACAATATATATGCACATCCAATGAGTGCATACTCCCTTTAAGTGCAGTGCGGTTCACCAGTCCCAATTCAAATAAATGATCTCCTCCAGATATCTGCATGCTCCGGGTTTGGTACGCTCATTAAGGGGCCGTCCCAAGCCATTGCATTTACCATAATGTTTAAGCGCCTGCAAGCCAAAGAGCGCATGTTTTTAAGCCCTGGAGAATAGTGACAGTGTGTAATAGATTCCTAAATGAGAATTAATGTTAAAGGTACCAAACTGCATGCCTACCTCTTACCCACAGAGTCTACCTACATATGATTTACCCCATGAAAACTATACTACAGGAGAACACACCTAGTTCCGTCCCAAAAGTACCTATAGGACATGGGGTGTCATTTGAGATGCACCCTAACCAATTATTATTCTGGTAGCCAGCAGGGAGGGGACAGCAATCCAAGACATAATACAGCATTGTTTTCCTTTTCAGTTGCCATTAAAATGCATGTCAGGCAGCGTGGTTAGATCAGTCAGATGTCAGGCAGCGTGGTTAGATCAGTTAGATGTCAGGCAGCGTGGTTAGATCAGTCAGATGTCAGGCAGCGTGGTTAGATCAGTCAGATGTCAGGCAGCGTGGTTAGATCAGTCAGATGTCAGGCAGCGTGGTTAGATCAGTCAGATGTCAGGCAGCGTGGTTAGATCAGTCAGATGTCAGGCAGCGTGGTTAGATCAGTCAGATGTCAGGCAGCGTGGTTAGATCAGTCAGATGTCAGGCAGCGTGGCTAGATCAGGCAGCGTGGTTAGATCAGTTAGATGTCAGGCAGCGTGGTTAGATCAGTCAGATGTCAGGCAGCGTGGTTAGATCAGTCAGATGTCAGGCAGCGTGGTTAGATCAGTCAGATGTCAGGCAGCGTGGTTAGATCAGTCAGATGTCAGGCAGCGTGGTTAGATCAGTCAGATGTCAGGCAGCGTGGTTAGATCAGTCAGATGTCAGGCAGCGTGGTTAGATCAGTCAGATGTCAGGCAGCGTGGCTAGATCAGGCAGCGTGGTTAGATCAGTTAGATGTCAGGCAGCGTGGTTAGATCAGTCAGATGTCAGGCAGCGTGGTTAGATCAGTCAGATGTCAGGCAGCGTGGTTAGATCAGTCAGATGTCAGGCAGCGTGGTTAGATCAGTCAGATGTCAGGCAGCGTGGTTAGATCAGTCAGATGTCAGGCAGCGTGGTTAGATCAGTCAGATGTCAGGCAGCGTGGTTAGATCAGTCAGATGTCAGGCAGCGTGGTTAGATCAGTTAGATGTCAAAATCAAATCATTTTTGGACACATACACATATTTATCGCGGGTGTAGTGAAATGCTTGTGTTCCTAGCTCCAACAGTGCAGTAGCATCTAACAATTCACAGATGTCAGGCAGCGTGGCTAGCTCTCAGTTAGCTGTCAGGCAGTGTGGCTAGCTTTGATTTGATTTATCAGGATCCCCATTAGCCGACACCAATGGCGACAGCTAGTCTTGCTGGGGTCCGACACATAACAAAAAAAAGACATTACAGACAAAATACATACATTTAAAAACATTAACATGTAGTGTGTGCGCATCTATCAGTTACACATACATGTCAGTACATACACACAACAAGTAGGTCACATGGGGAGAGGCGTTGTGCCATGAGGTGTTGCTTTATTTGTTTTTTGAAACCAGGTTTGCTGTTCAGTTGCACTATATAAGATGGAAGGGAGTTCAATGCACTCATGGCTCTGTATAATGCTGTATTTTTCCTTGAATTTGTTCTGGACCTGGGGACTGTGAAAAGACCCACGCTCAAGGTCCTAAACGATATTATAACCGCGATTGATAATAGACAGTACTGTGCAGCCGTCTTCATCGACCTGGCCAAGGCTTTCGACTCTGTCAACCACCGCATTCTTATTGGCAGACTAAATAGCCTTGGTTTCTCAAATGACTGCCTCGCCTGGTTCACCAACTACTTCTCAGATAGAGTTCAGTGTGTCAAATCGGAGGGCCTGTTGTCTGGACCTATGGCAGTCTCTATGGGGTGCCACAGGGTTCAATTCTTGGGCCGACACTTTTCTCCGTGTATATCAATGATGTCGCTCTTGCTGCTGGTGACTCTCAGATCCACCTCTACGCAGACGACACCATTTTGTATACATCTGGCCCTTCATTGGACACTGTGTTAACAAACCTCCAAACGAGCTTCAATGCCATACAACACTCCTTCAGTAGCCTCCAACTGCTCTTAAACACTAGTAAAACTAAATGCATGCTTTTCAATCGAACGCTGCTGGCACCCGCCCACCCGACTAGAATCACCACTCTCACGGGTCTGACCTAGAGTATGTGGACAACTACAAATACCTAGGTGTCTGGTTAGACTGTAAACTCTCCTTCCAGACTCACATAAAGAATCTCCAATCCAAAGTTAAATCTAGAATCGGCTTCCTATTTCGCAACAAAGCCTCCTTCACTCATGCTGCCAAACATGCCCTCGTAAAACTGACTATCCTACCGATCCTTGACTTCGGCGATGTCATTTACAAAATAGCCTCCAACACTCTACTCAGCAAATTGGATGTAGTCTATCACAGTGCCATCCGTTTTGTCTCCAAAGCCCCATACACTACCCACCACTGTGACCTGTACGCTCTTGTTGGCTGGTCCTCACTACATGTTCGTCGTCAAACCCACTGGCTCCAGGCCATCTATAAATCACTGCTAGGCAAATCCCCGCCTTATCTTAGCTCATTGGTCACCATAGCAGTACCCACCCGTAGTCTGCGCTCCAGCAGGTATATCTCACTGGTCATTCCCAAAGCCAACACCTCCTTTGGCCGCCATTCCTTCCAGTTCTCTGCTGCCAATGACTGGAACAAATTGCAAAAATCTCTGAAGCTGGAGACTCTTATCTCCCTCACTAACTTTAAGCATCAGTTGTCAGAGCACCTTACCGATCACTGCACCTGTACACAGCCCATCTGAAATTAGCCCACCCAACTACCTCATCCCTATATTGTTATTTATTTTGCTCTTTTGCACCACAGTATCTCTATTTGCACATAATCTCTTGCACATCTAGCATTCCAGTGTTAATAATATTGTAATTATTTTTGCACTATAGCCTATTTATTGCCTTACCTCCATAACTTGCTACATTTGCACACACTGTATATATATTTTCTGTTGTATTTTTGACTTTATGTTTTTTTACCCCATATGTAACTCTGTGTTGTTTTTATTGCACTGCTTTGCTTTATCTTGGCCAGGTCGCAGTTGTAAATGAGAACCTGTTCTCAACTGGCTTACCTGGTTAAATAAAGGTGAAAAAAATAAAAATAAAAATAATAATAATAATGTCTGGTGGGGTAAGTGTGTGTATCAGTGCTGTGCGTAAGTTGACTATGTAAACAATTAGAAATTTCCAACACATTAATGTTTCTTATAAAAACAAGAAATTACGCAGTCAGTTTTTCCTCAACTCTTAGCCAAGAGAGACTGGCATGCATAGTATTAATATTAGCCCTCTGATTACAATGAAGAGCAAGACATGTCGCTCTGTTCTGGGCCAGCTGCAGCTTAACTAGAGCTTTCTTTGCAGCACTTGACCATATGACTGGACAGTAATCAAGATAAGATAAAACTAGAGCCTGCAGGACTTGCTTTGTGGAGTGTGGTGTCAAGAAAGCAGAGCATCTCTTTATTACGGACAGACATCTCCCCATCTTTACAACCATTAACTCTATACTGAACAAAAATATAAAACGCAACATGTAAAGTGTTGGTCCCAGGTTTCATGGGCAAAAAAAAATTATCCCAGAAATTTGCCATTCACACAAAAAGCTTATTTCTCTCAAATTTTGTGCACAAATGTATTTACTTCCCTGTTAGTGACCATTTCTACTTTGGCAAGATAATCCATCCACCTGACAGGTGTGGCATATCAAGAAGCTGATTAAACAGCATGATCATTACACAGGTGCACCTTGTGCTGGGGACAATAAAAGGCCACTAAAATGTGCAGTTTTGTCACACAACACAATGCCACAAATGACTCAAGTTGAGGGAGCATGCAATTGGCATGCTGACTGCAGGAAAGTCCACCAGAGCTGTTGCCAGAGAATTGAATGTTCATTTCTCTACCATAAGCCGCATCCAATGTCGTTTTAGAGAATTTGGCAGTATGTCCAACCGGCCTCACAACCGCAGAGCACGTGTAACCACGCCAGCCCAGGACCTCCACTTCCGGCTTCTTCACCTGTGGGATCGTCTGAGACCAGCCACCCAGACAGCTGATGAAACTGAGGAGTATTTCTGTCTGTAATAAAGCCCTTTTGTGGGGAAAAACTCATTCTGATTGGTTGGGCCTGGCTCCCCAGTGGGTGGGCCTATGCCCTCCCAGGCCCACCCATGGCTGCGCCCCTGCCCAGTCATGTGAAATCCATAGATTAGGGCCTAATTTATTTATTTCAATTGACTGATTTCCTTCTATGAACTCTAACAGTAAAATCTTATAAATTGTTGTGTTTATATTTTTGTTCAGTATATATGTTTTGACCATGATAGTTTACAATCTAAGGTAACGCCAAGTAATTTAGTCTCATCAACTTGTTCAACAGCCACACCATTCATTACCAGATTCCGCTGAGGTCTAAAATATAGGGAATGATTTGTACCAAATACAATGCTCTTAGTTTTAGAGATGTTCAGGACCGGTTTATTACTGGCCAGCCATTCCAAAACAGACTGCAACTCTTTGTTAAGGGTTTCAGTGACTGTGGTTAGCTGTGGTTTCTGATGCATATATGGTTGAATCATCAGCATACATGGACACACATGCTTTGTTTAATGCCAGGTGCAGGTCATTGGTAAAAATAGAAACGAGTAGAGGGCCTAGAGAGCTGCCCTGTGGTACACCACACTTTACATGATTGTCATTAGAGAAGCTTCCAATAAAGAAAACACTCCGAGTTATATTAGATAGATAGCTCTGAATCCACGATATTGAAGAGGTTGAAAAGCCATAAAACATAAGTTCTCAACAACAGGTTATGGTCAATAGTATCAAAAGGCTGCACTGAAATCTAACAGTACAGCTCCCACAATCTTCTTATTATCAATTTCTTTCAACCAATCAGTCAATTCTGTCAGTGCAGTACATATTGAGTGACCTTCTCTATAAGCATGCTGAAAGTCTGTTGTTAATTTGTTTACAGAGAAATAGCATTGTATTTGGTCAACAACAAAAAAATCTAACAGTTTGCTAAGAGCTGTCAACAAGATTATAGGTCTACTGTTAGAACCAGTAAAGGCCGCTTTACCATTCTTGGGTAGTGGAATTACTTTGGCTTCCCTCCAGGCCTGAAGACAAAGACTTTCCTCTAGGCTCAGATTAAAGATATGACAGATACAGTAGGAGTGGCTATAGAGTCAGCTACCATCCTCAGTAACTTTCCATTATTGATCGATAATAATTTTTCCACCTCTCCCACACTAACTTTACAAAATTCAAACTTGCAATGCTTTTCTTTCATTATTTGTTATTTTATGCATGAATACGATGGCTCACTGTTCGTTGTTGCCATTTTCTGCCTAAGTTTGCTCACTTTGCCAATGAAATAATCATTAAAATAATTGCCAACATCAAATGGTTTTGTGATGAATAAGCCATCTGATTTGATGAACGATGGAGTTGAATTTGTCATTCTGCCCATAATTTCATTTAAAGTACTCCAAAGTTTTTTTCCATAATTCTTTATATCATTGATCTTGGCTTCATAATACAGTTTCTTCTTTTTGTAGAGTTTAGTCATATAATTTCTCAATTTGCCAGTTAGATCTGCAGCCAGACTTATTAACCACTCCTTTTGCCCCATCTCTTTCAACCATACAGTTTTTCAATTCCTCATCCATCCATGGAGCCATAACAGTTCTAACAGTCAGTTTCTTAACAGGTGCATGTTTATCAATAATTGGAAGAAGCAATTTCATAAATTCATCAAGTGCAGTGTCTGGATGCTCCTTATTAATCACATCAGACCAACTAATATTTTTGCTTTTGGAACTTTGGCTTTCCTGGATATATCCACTATATTGTGATCACTGCATCCAATGGGTACGGATACAGCTTTAGAACAAAGTTCTACAGTATTAGTAAAAATGTGATCAATACATGTGGATGATCTTGTTCCTGTAGTGTTTGTAAAGGTTGATTAATAACCTGAACCAGATTACAGGCACTGGTTACAGTGAGAAGCTTCCTCTTGAGCGGATAGCTTGATGAAAAGTAGTCAATATTCAGGTCCCCAAGAAAGTATCGCATACACTATCAAGCATTTCACACATATTATTTAGATACTGACTGTTAGCACTTGGTGGCCTATAGCAACACCCCAAAAGAAAAGGTGAACCTGCAACCACAACACTTCAATAACACTAGACATTAGATCGTCTCTAAGCATAACAGGGATATGGCTCTGAATAAATACAGAAACACCTCCTCCATAACCATTCCTGTCTCTTCTATAGATGTTATATCCTTGTATTGCTACTGCTACTTGACTCCCGAGTGGCGCAGTGGTCTAAGGCACTGCATCGCAGTGCTAGCTGTGCCACTAGAGATCCTGGTTCGAATCCAGGCTCTGTCGTAGCCGGCCGCGACCGGGAGACCCATGAGGCGCCGCACAATTCGTCCAGGGTAGGGGAGGGAATGGCCGGCAGGGATGTAGCTCAGTTGGTAGACCATGGCATTTGCAATGCCAGGGTTGTTGGTTTGATTCCCACGGGGGGCCAGTATGCAACAAAAAAATATATATATAATGTATGCACTCACTAACTGTAAGTCACTCTGGATAAGAGCGTCGACTAAAATGTAAATGTCTGTGTCATCAAATTAATTATCTAAGTGAGTCTCAGAAATGGCTAATATATTAACGTTATCTGATGTCAGCAAGTTATTGATTTATTTAACTTTATTTCTAAGGCTACATATACAGTGGGGAAAAAAGTATTTAGTCAGCCACCAATTGTGCAAGTTCTCCCACTTAAAAAGATGAGAGAGGCCTGTACTTTTCATCATAGGTACACGTCAACTATGACAGACAAAATGAGGAAAAAAAATCCAGAAAATCACATTGTAGGATTTTTAATGAATTTATTTGCAAATGATGGTGGAAAATAAGTATTTGGTCAATAACAAAAGTTTCTCAATACTTTGTTATATACCCTTTGTTGGCAATGACACAGGTCAAACGTTTTCTGTAAGTCTTCACAAGGTTTTCACACACTGTTGCTGGTATTTTGGCCCATTCCTCCATGCAGATCTCCTCTAGAGCAGTGATGTTTTGGGGCTGTCGCTGGGCAACACGGACTTTCAACTCCCTCCAAAGATTTTCTATGGGGTTGAGATCTGGAGACTGGCTAGGCCACTCCAGGACCTTGAAATGCTTCTACGAAGCCACTCCTTCGTTGCCCGGGCGGTGTGTTTGGGATCATTGTCATGCTGAAAGACCCAGCCACGTTTCATCTTCAATGCCCTTGCTGATGGAAGGAGGTTTTCACTCAAAATCTCACGATACATGGCCCCATTCATTCTTTCCTTTAAACGGATCAGTCGTCCTGGTCCCTTTGCAAAAAAACAGCCCCAAAGCATGATGTTTCCACCCCCATGCTTCACAGTAGGTATGGTGTTCTTTGGATGCAACTCAGTATTCTTTGTCCTCCAAACACGACGAGTTGAGTTTTTACCAAAAAGTTATATTTTGGTTTCATCTGACCATATGACATTCTCCCAATCCTCTTCTGGATCATCCAAATGCACTCTAGCAAACTTCAGACGGGCCTGGACATGTACTGGCTTAAGCAGGGGGACACGTCTGGCACTGCAGGATTTGAGGCGTAGTGTGTTACTGATGGTAGGCTTTGATACTTTGGTCCCAGCTCTCTGCAGGTCATTCATTAGGTCCCCCCGTGTGGTTCTGGGATTTTTGCTCACCGTTCTTGTGATCATTTTGACCCACGGGGTGAGATCTTGCGTGGAGCCCCAGATCGAGGGAGATTATCAGTGGTCTTGTATGTCTTCCATTTCCTAATAATTGCTCCCACAGTTGATTTCTTCAAACCAAGCTGCTTACCTATTACAGATTCAGTCTTCCCAGCCTGGTGCAGGTCTACAATTTTGTTTCTGGTGTCCTTTGACAGCTCTTTGGTCTTGGCCATAGTGGAGTTTGGAGTGTGACTGTTTGAGGTTGTGGACAGGTGTCTTTTATACTGATAACAAGTTCAAACAGGTGCCATTAATACAGATAACGAGTGGAGGACAGAGGAGCCTCTTAAAGAAGAAGTTACAGGTCTGTGAGAGCCAGAAATCTTGCTTGTTTGTAGGTGACCAAATACTTATTTTCCACCATAATTTGCAAATAAATTCATTAAAAATCCTACAATGTGATTTTCTGGAATTTTTTTCCTCAATTTGTCTGTCATAGTTGACGTGTACCTATGATGAAAATGACAGGCCTCTCTCATCTTTTTAAGTGGGAGAACTTGCACAATTGGTGGCTGACTAAATACTTTTTTTCCCCACTGTATTAATATGGGCTATTTTCAGCCCTTTCCTGGGTAGCTTATCAGAGATAGACATAATATGGAAAAGAGCAAACAAAGCAAGAGAAAAACATACATTCGGCAGTCCATTAATCAGTTGGTGTGTGTAAGTGTGTGTGTGTGCTGCAGGGTTGAAGCTACGAACCCATAGGCTTGGCTCTCTCATCCCTTCCAAGCTTTTGGGAGGGAGGGTGGACAATGCGCCTGTCATAGCGGATGTAAGCAATGTCCCCACGTGCTCTGGCAGCTTTCATGGCTGGGATAAGTTCCATCTTCAGTTTTCCCTCACTTTGTCCTCAGACTCCATCCAGGTCTCGTGTGGAGATTCTCCAATTCCGTCCACAACCATGTTGTTCCGCCTTGGTTGTCCCTCGAGATAATCTGATTTCTCTGTCCGTCATTGTTATCATGGATTCACATACAGAACTGATGTTATTTCACGCTTAAGAGTACCTGTGATTATGCCAGCTAGCTACCTACCATTCAGCTGTTTTTCTAACCTCATTATCTGAAGCGTTAACGTTAGGTAGTTATTAGCTACTGTACTCGAAATGTAGCTAACTGGATAGCTAATTAAACAATAGCTGGAACGACCTAGCTTTAATATTTGGAGACGCGTTCTCTCCGTTGGGACATACGCGAACTGGCTGAATCGATTCAGTGGCTAGCTTTGCACTTAACTGGCTAACAGTAGCTACTAAGGGTAAGTTATAACCTACATTTATTTTTGTTTTGTTTTTACATACTGGTAACCAGAGTCGTTCAAGGGAATTCGGGACATGGGTGACTAGTTAACGTTAGCTTGGCTCTCTGTGTGTTCGTGCCGTGGGAGGAGGGGTTAGCTCGTTGGCAGAGAGCAATGGCTAGCTAGTATGCTAACTATTCTAGCTAACTAACTGGCTGAATAAGTTGACGACGTACTCACTCAAACTGTCAAAACTAACCCAAAACTTTACACAACGTTAGACACGGACACGAATGATCTGCTTGGCGTGTTAACACACTGGTGGTTTGTTGTAACCGAGTATTGGTGCTAAACCGTGTTATTGGAGGCTGGCATGCTAGTTGGCTTTGGCGTCATAGGATTCGGTGCCCTGGACGGTTTTCACGGAAGAATACTGTCCCAAGTTAGCTAGCTGAATAAACTAAGTTAGTCTATTCCTAGAAACATAGAACCGCTGTAGTTTACAACAACTATAATTTCTAAAGTGGAAGTTGGGAGAGTTATATTTGAGTGTTTCAGTGAAACGTAAGTGAGGGAGGCCACGCTCTCTCGCTTTCCCAGATGTTTAGTTCATTTCATTCCGATCTCCTTTGCATTAATGTAGCCTTTTTCTGTAGCCTGTCAACTATGTGTCTGTCTATCCCTGTTCTCTCCTCTGCACAGGCCATACAAACGCTTCACACCACGTGGCTGTTGCCACTCTAATCTGGTGGTCCCTGCGCGCACGACCCACGTGGAGTTCCAGGTCTCTGGCAGCCTCTGGAACTGCCGTTCTGCGGCCAACAAGGCAGAGTTCATCTCAGCCCATGCTACCCTCCAGTCCCTCGACTTCTTGGCGCTGACGGAAACATGGATTACCACAGAAAACACTGCTACTCCTACTGCTCTTTCCTCATCTGACCATGTGTTCTCGCATACCCGAGAGCATCTGGTCAGCGCGGCGGTGGCACAGGAATCCTCATCTCTCCCAAGTGGACATTCTCTCTTTTTCCCCTGACCCATCTGTCGATCTCCTCATTTAAATTCCATGCTGTCACAGTCACTAGCCCATTCAAGCTTAACATCCTTGTCATTTATCGCCCTCCAGGTTCCCTTGGAGAGTTCATCAATGAGCTTGACGCCTTGATAAGTTCCTTTCCTGAGGATGGCTCACCCCTCACAGTTCTGGGTGACTTTAACCTCCCTACGTCTGCCTTTGACTTCTTTCTCCCCTCTCTCTCCAGATGAAATCTTGCGACTTGTGACGGCCGGCCGCCCCACAACCTGCCCGCTTGACCCTATCCCCTCCTCTCTTCTCCAGACCCTTTCCGGAGACCTTCTCCCTTACCTCACCTCGCTCATCAACTCATCCTTGACCGCTGGCCATGTCCCTTCCGTCTTCAAAGAGCGAGAGTTGCACCCCTCCTCAAAAAACCTACACTCGATCCCTCCGATGTCAACAACTACAGACCAGTATCCCTTCTTTCTTTTCTCTCCAAAACTCTTGAGCGTGCCGTCTCTAGCCAACTCTCCTGCCATCTCTCTCAGAATTACCTTCTTGATCCAAACCAGTCAGGTTTCAAGACTGGTCATTCAACTGAGACTGCTCTTCTCTGTGTCACGGAGGCTCTCCGCACTGCTAAAGCTAACTCTCTCTCCTCTGCTCTCATCCTTCTAGACCTATCCGCTGACAATAAATTTCACATGCTGTTGTGCAAATGGAATAGACAACAGGTGGAAATTATAGGCAATTAGCAAGACACCCCCAATAAAGGACTGGTTTTGCAAGTGGTGACCACAGACCACTTCTCAGTTCCTATGCTTCCTGGCTGATGTTTTGGTCACTTTTGAATGCTGGCGGTGCTTTCACTCTAGTGGTAGCATGAGACGGAGTCTACAACCCACACAAGTGGCTCAGGTAGTGCAGCTCATCCAGGATGGCACATCAATGCGAGCTGTGGCAAGAAGGTTTGCTGTGTCTGTCAGCGTAGTGTCCAGAGCATGGAGGCGCTACCAGGAGACAGGCCAGTACATCAGCAGACGTGGAGGAGGCCGTAGGAGGGCAACAACCCAGCAGCAGGACTGCTACCTCCGCCTTTGTGCAAGGAGGAGCAGGAGGAGCACTGCCAGAGCCCTGCAAAATGACCTCCAGCAGGCCACAAATGTGCATGTGTCTGCTCAAATGGTCAGAAACAGACTCCATGAGGGTGGTATGAGGTCCCGACGTCCACAGGTGCGGGTTGTGCTTACAGCCCAACACCGTGCAGGACGTTTGGCATTTGCCAGAGAACACCAAGATTGGCAAATTCGCCACTGGCGCCCTGTGCTCTTCACAGATGAAAGCAGGTTCACACTGAGCACGTGACAGACGTGACAGAGTCTGGAGACGCCGTGGAGAACGTTCTGCTGCCTGCAACATCCTCCAGCATGACCGGTTTGGCGGTGGGTCAGTCATGGTGTGGGGTGGCATTTCTTTGGGGGCCGCACAGCCCTCCATGTGCTCGCCAGAGGTAGCCTGACTGCCATTAGGTACCGAGATGAGATCCTCAGACCCCCTTGTGAGACCATATGCTGGTGCGGTTGGCCCTGGGTTCCTCCTAATGCAAGACAATGCTAGACCTCATGTGGCTGGAGTGTGTCAGCAGTTCCTGCAAGAGGAAGGCATTGATGCTATGGACTGGCCCGCCCGTTCCCCAGACCTGAATCCAATTGAGCACATCTGGGACATCATGTCTCGCTCCATCCACCAATGCCACGTTGCACCACAGACTGTCCAGGAGTTGGCGGATGCTTTAGTCCAGGTCTGGGAGGAGATCCCTCAGGAGACCATCCGCCACCTCATCAGGAGCATGCCCAGGCGTTGTAGGGAGGTCATACAGGCACGTGGAGGCCACACACACTACTGAGCCTCATTTTGACTTGTTTTAAGGACATTACATCAAAGTTGGATCAGCCTGTAGTGTGGTTTTCCACTTTCATTTTGAGGGTGACTCCAAATCCAGACCTCCATGGGTTGATAAATTTGATTTCCATTGATAATTTTTGTGTGATTTTGTTGTCAGCACATTCAACTATGTAAAGAAAAAAGTATTTAATAAGATTATTTCATTCATTCAGATCTAGGATGTGTTATTTTAGTGTTCCCTTTATTTTTTTGAGCAGTGTATATATGTGGTTGTCCCACTGGCTATCATAAGTTGAATGCACCAATTTGTAAGTCGCTCTGGATAAGAGCGTCTGCTAAATGATGTAAATGTAAATTTGGGTGGTCCTCTGTAGCTCAATTGGTAGAGCATGGCGCTTGTAATGCCAGGGTAGTGGGTTCGATCCCCGGGACCACCCATACGTAAAAATATTTGCACACATGACTGTAAGTCGCTTTGGATAAAAGCGTCTGCTAAATGGCATATTATTATTATTATTATAAATGTCCTCTCTCAATGATTTACAGATTGCTGTCATCTTGCCGTTCTGTTAAAACTCATCAAGCTGACCCTGGGAGAACGGCAATCTGTTCTTAAGAGCTCCCGTTCTGTGAGCTTGTGTGGCCTACCACTTAAGCGGCTGAGCCGTTGTTGCTCCTAGACGTTTCCACTTCACAATAACAGCACTTACAGTTGACCAGGGCAGGTCTAGCAGGGCAGAAATTTGACGAACTGACTTGTTGGAAAGGTGGCATCCTATGACGGTGCCACGTTGACAGTTACTGAGCTATTCAGTAAGGCCATTCTACAGCCAATGTTTGTCTATGGAGATTCCATGGCTGTGTGCTCGAATTGTATACACCGGTCAGCAACGGGTGTGGCTGAAATAGCCGAATCCACTAATTTGAAGGGGTGTTCACATACTTTTGTATATATTGTGTAGGTCACATTTAGCTAACAAATGTGGGCTTGTTTTACAGTAGAGTGGGTCTTTGTCTTAGTTAAATTCATCACTAGGTCCCTTCAACAGCCTCTTTCACAGTGGTCATGGTATGGTTATTGGAGCTGTTTTCTTATGATGAACCGTGTGTTATATTGTGTTGTCTCACCTTTGGTTTGATGGGTTTGATAGTGGAGATCTCTGTTCCCTCAACTCTCTGCTTGCCAGAGTCAAACACCTTCCTCTTCTTAGCTGCTGCTTTCTGACAGATGGGGGTATGTTTCTTCTACAGGGGGACAAGGAAAGGGACAGGGAGATTTAAACCTCAATACACACATGCAACTGCTATAGAGTGTGTGTGTGTGTGTGTGTGTACTTGTTTTCCTACCTTATCTAACAATTCACCCGAATGTCCTGACGAGGTAGGAAAACAACAACTTTTTTGAAAAAAGTCATGCCTTTTTTCATGTCCTGAATTTGTTCAAATGCTATTTTAAGCTCAATGGTTAGGTTTTGGGTTTTGGGGTTAAGGTTAAGGGTTAGGGAAAATAAGATGTGTAATGGTCAAACTCCCCAAAAAAGTCCTGAAATGTCACAGAAATAGAGCTGTGTGTGTGTGTAGATTGCTACCCTCTGGAGGGAGCTACACCTTAACTCAGTCAGCAACACAACAACAGAATGACTAGCAGCTGCTGCTGACTCTGTCCTTCCACTGCCGTGGAAACGATCACCAAAACACAGACAGTGGTCATTATTTCATTACCGCCTCCACATTTCTAGCTACTGTAAACATTGGCTATTTAACCTCACCAGTGTTCGGTAAGCATATCAAAACATAATCCCAGTTTTACTCTGCTGCAGAGGGAAGGGTGTAATTATGAAGCATGGGGGATATGTATATCAGTGAGCCAGCTGTAGCTCATCAGAGAAAGCAACATTAATCTGTACACAAATCTCTGTGTGTGTGTGTGTGTGTGTGTGTGTGTGTGTGTGTGTGTCTTACCAGAACTTTAGTGTAGAAGGTCCTTCCACAGAACTTACAAGGGATCAGATCTCCGTTGGAGGGCGGAGCCTCCAACACGTCAGTGCAGGAAGGAATGGATGGAGTGTTTCGCTTTCTGTACATCGCAATGTCATTTGTTGGTTTGTGTGAAATTTACTTTATCTAATTTTATTATAAATTATCAGCCTGCAACATCAAAGCCAGGATCAAGCTAAATGTATTCAAGTAACAAACACTATAATGCACTGGTTCAAAATAGCATAAATAACTGCATAATATAGTTGACTATATAGGGTAAATCTATTTGAATTCCATCACTTTCTGACAGCACACCTTTTGATTTCAACGAAACCTTCCATACATATTTTCCCATCGTAGAAGTCAGTGGAGGCTGCTGAGGGGAGGACTGCTCATAATAAATAGTTGGAACGGCGCGAATGGAATGGCATCAAACACATGGAAACCATATGTTTGATGTATTTGATACCATTCCACCTAAGCCGCTCCAGCCATTACCACGGGCCCGTCCTCCCCAATTAAGGTGCCACCAACCTCCTCTGGTAGAAGTGCTCAAAAAGTGACTTTTTGGACCTGAATGCCAAAAACAGATAAAGGTTCTCAAAGATAATAAAGGTGCTCAAAGTTGACCTATTTTGCATACCCCACCATACCATGAGACATCCATGTCTTCATCACTGGAAAAGATAAACGGTTGAGATTGACATCATATTAAAAGCTTACAGAGTTGTCAAACTATTTTAAAATGTTGTTTAATAAAAAGTAAAATGTTGTAACCTATTAAAACGTCAATTATCTAAAAACCTGTAAACTCAATAAAAAAGTATTTCTCCATATTTGCTTAGCCTATGTTGTAGCTTAGACATTATTTGACATCATCTGAGGTTTTTTGTGTTGTGCCTGCCATCAGTTGAGACAATGAATATAGGCTGGGTGTTATGTTTTGGCTGATAAATGTCCTAAAATGGGAATAAAATTGAAATTTCAACTTTTTAAATGGTACCACAAAGATGGAGGCCCACATCTGATCAGAGAATGTTGACTTGAATGGGAATATTATTTGTTGTTTTAAATTATATTGTCAATCCTCCATAGGAAACCTATTGAAATACAGATAATAGAATACACATGACCATTTAAGTTGACATTCGGGGGACACCCTCAGGAACTTCTCCTTGGGTGGAGAGACGGCCGAGAGTCGAGGGCAGAGAACCGAGACTAGAAACTAACGAGACCACAAGTGAGAGTTGTTTGATCATCGCTGAATCTTGTTTTGCTATTGCAGAAATGTGGTTAGAGGTTAATGGGAAATGGTGGGCAGTAGTGCGGAGGAAATGGAGAAAAGGCTGGTGAAGCAACAGCTGTGATGGAATGCGAACCATATGGCGGTCAGTTCTGATGGTATGCTGCGATAGGATGAGGGTCAAGGACCAGAAAGGTCGGTAGTGGAAAGACATAGGAAGAAGAGAGATCATGATACAGAAAGAAGTGGAGCCTCTAGTATAGAAAGCATAAAGAGGGCCAAGGTAGGAAGCAAGAGTAGTGATGTATTGGAGTGGAAAGTGGTGATAGTGTTTGATGAGACCACAGGGCCTCACTTACACCCTATCCGACTAACTAATGACATAGAGAAAGAGGTAGGTGAAGTGAAATTAGTTTGGTTCATTGGAAAGGGAAGATTGTTAATATTGTGTGGTAGCCAGGCTCAGCAAGGGAAGATTCTGAAAATGGAAAAGCATGATGTAGATAAAGTTGAATGGGGTTGGGGAGGGGTTTTTGGGGGAGGGTGTGGTAGAAGTTAGGGATTTATTTGGTGTTTAATTGTATTTACACAGTAGTACATAATTGGACAGATCATGATTGAGCGTACATTCCCACTTAAACTATTGTTTGCGGACCGCCATGACATCATAGGAGAAGAAGACGAAGAAGTTGACATTCGATGGTGGGTGGACCGGCGGCCATCTTTGTGGTATTAATTAGAAGTTTAAATTTCAATTCAATTTAAAATGTAATGTACCAGCTAAATTGCAGTGGTTTGAAGGGATATGTCCATTTTATGAAATCTATTTCGCTGATTGAAATGACACCCACCCTGTATTCAAGAGCTTGTTGTGTATCAACCGACGGCAGGCACAACAAACACCTCAGATGAGGTAAAGTAGGGTCTAATAGCAACTACATATGCAAATATGAAAAAAATCAGAGTTGAGATAATTGACGTTAAAGGTTACAAATGTCATTTTAAAAAATATGATACAAATAGTTTGGCAACCCTGTTTGTAAGCTTTTAAATGATATCAAACTAAACCGTTTATCTTTTCCAGTGATGATGACATGGATGTCTCATGGTATGGTATGCAAAATAGGTCAACTTTGAGCACCTTTATACATTCAGGTCCAAAAAGTTACTTTCTGACCAATTCTTCCATGGGTAAACATGTTTGCAAAGGGATGCTGTAAAAATGACTGAATTCAAAAGGATTTACCCTATAGTCAGAATATGCTTCATTCTATCTATAGGGTAAATCCTTTTGAATTCCAACACTTTTTTACAGAGTCCCTTTCCATACATGTTTGCCCATGGGAGAATTGGTCAGAAAGTGACTTTTTTGACTGGAATGCATTTTTACATGTACGTTTTGCCAGGCCCCTTTTTAGGCTATTGTTTTGGTTGTGAGATGGAATAACCTACCGGTAGATCAATGTTAGCTAGACGGTAAGCATGAGGCTGCCATTCCAAGCATACATTACGACCTTTCCTCAAACGCTGTGGCCTAAATGTAAGGCTATCAAATAGATTCTGAGTTACCAAATAGCAATCAACTATTCAAATCAATGTAAAAGCATTAATTATGAACAACCAGTGCCACCAATGTTATCATAACACCCTAGCTAGTCATAGACTAGTCCGCCCCGTTTTGGCTAGACACAGTAAATAAAGATGTCGGTAAAGAAAATCCCCGAAAATCAACACAAAATACGAAGTCGCATTAAAAAAAAACTACATTTATTAAACAGTCAAATCGATAACTGGTTATGTCCTCAATTTATTAATTACTAGCGTTAAACGTCTTACCCTCAAAGCGCTCCATCTCGCTTGTCTGTGTCGGTCGCTCCTGTTGCAACCATTGAGGTAGGTAGCAACTGACTTGTCCAGGAGAGGCTTTCCCAAACTCGGACCTGCTTCTTGTCTGTGCCGGTCAGTATCAATTCAGTTTCAATTTAAGGGCTTTATTGCCATGGGAAACATATGTTTACATTGCCAAAGCAAGTGAAATGGATAAACAAAAGTGAAATAAACATTTTTTTTTTTTTTAAGAACAGTAAACATTACACTCACAAGTATCTCACACACTGACTGCTGAGTGCGCGCTTTCTCTGTATCTTTGACACACACACACGTTGACAATATTAGAAAAGAAAACAGGGAACTGAAAATATCTGTAGTTTCTCATTCCTAATAGTAGGCCTATCAGATGTTTTTATCTGATATTGAGTCGTGTTGGAAGATCAATTATTAGGCTAAGAAATGTCGTAGTAAATATATTATGTTATAGCTTGGTCTGACTAAAATCTTGTGCATGACCCATCTTGTGTTGGGCCTTTGGATTTAATACAATGCACAAAGACTTCTATCTTGTCGGCCTTATCAGCAGGTGGCTATGGACAACACCCACGCCATAGGTCTCTCAGTTCTCCCAACTCACGACTTCTTGCTCTGAGGACATACACACACACACCCCCACACACACACACACACACACACACACACATCATCATTGTTAAACATACACACATACACACACACACACATACACACACATACACACACACACACATACACACACACACACACACACATACACACACGCACACACACACACACACACATCATCATTGTTAAGCACACACACACAAAAAACCCCTTCTCTTAGGCTGAACATCTGAAGACAGAGAACCCGACTCAGAGCCAATGCAATGGAAGTGACCTCGACCAACTCATCAGGACCAATCAGAAGATCAGAACTATTAGAATCAACCTACTTTATTTTATTGTATAAAATGTCAGCACACAATGTTTAGGGGCTCGCTCTCTCAGATATCTCCCTACGAGGTTGACGAACGGGTCCGTGCACGCTATTTACAGATATCTTTACCTCTGAATAAACTGCCTCATATTATACAATTATCCACCTTGTCCGAAAGTCTCTACTTGGTCTCCGTTCTCCAGTAAACTTGTGATCATCAACAAACTCAGTAAACTTGTGATCATCAACAGAAATAATAAGAATAACGTCATTTTATGACATTTATTAAAATAGGTCTTCTACATCTTGCATTAGTATACTAATTAAACAGGCGAGCCAGTGCACGAACCGTGCCCAACGCGCAAACGTCATACCCACGTGCGCAGTTGCATCTGTAGATGCGACGGAAAACTAACGACCGCTTATGTCGCTGTGTGATTAACCGTGCAAAGCAGCTTTTTTGGAAGTCCTCAACACACAGGGTAAGATTTAATAACATTTCAAACTTCAATTTCGGTGTATGTAATCGGTTTAAATGGTGCCGCTTTCGCTGTGCCTCAAAGGCTGTCAAACTACAGATTTTAGAGAAGTCTTTGTCAATGCTAACCGATATTTTCTGCTGTTTTGATTTAGGCGGGTTGAAACTCGTCCCCTTGTTATGCAAATGATACATCGCCACAAATTTGATTACAATGTTGCCAAACAGCGGACGTTAATGCTATTACAGGGTTGGAACATTAAAATGAGTACGGTTACATGTACACAATAATGCGATTGTGGATAGTCAGATTATTAATAGTTCGATTAAAACGTTTACATGCTTTGCAAGAACGATTTCCCTAATAACCCTGTTTACATGGACACATCTGAAATCAGGCTACCTGATGGCGCTCTGAAATGTAGAACATCGCCAATCAAAATAAACGTTATTTCTACCACAGCGAACATGTTATTTTTGGGAAGCATATTTTATTCTGAGTTCAGACATATAAAGTTTGTATGTGAAAACGACTTCTTAAAGACCCATACATTCAGTTGTACCGAGCACACTTCGCTCGGCTGGTGTTAGCACATGCGCAGATCAAATGCACCACTGGAACGCCAAGTTCCTTGGTGTCCACATCACCAACAAACTATCATGATCCAAACACACCAAGACAGTCGTGAAGAGGGCACAACAAAGCCTATTCCCCCTCAGGAGACTGAAAAGATTTGGCATGGGTCCTCAGATCCTCAAAAAGTTATATAGCTGCACCATCGAGAGCATCCTGACTGGTTGCATCACTGCCTGGTATGGCAACTGCTCGGCCTCCGACCACAAGGCACGTTAGAGGATAGTGTGTATGTACGGCCCAGGACATCATTGGGCCAAGCCTACTGCCATCCAGGACCACTATACCAGATGGTGTGTTTTGGGACACTGTAAAGTCCATGGAGAATAAGAGCACTTCCTCCCAGCTGCCCACTGCACTGAGGCTAGGAAACACTATCACCACCGATAAATCTACAATAATCGAGAATTTCAACAAGCATTTTGCTACGGCTGGCCATGCTTTCCACCTGGCTACCACTACCCCGGCCACCAACTCTGCACCCTCCGCTGCAACTTGCCCATGCCCCCTCCCCCCCGCTTCTCCTTCACACAAATTCAGACAGCTGATGTTCTGAAAAAGCTGCAAAATCTGGACCCCTATAAATCAGCTGGGCTAGACAATCTGGACCCTTTCTTTCTAAAACTAGCTGCCGAAATTGTCGCAAACCCTATTACTAGCCTGTTCAACCTCTCTTTCGTAACGTCTGAGATCCCCAGAGATTGGAAAGCTGCCGCGGTCATCCCCCTCTTCAAAGTGGGTGACACTCTAGATCCAAACTGTTACAGACCTATATCCATCCTGCCCTGCCTTTCGAAAGTATTTGAAAGCCAAGTTAACAAACAGATCACCGACCATTTCGAATCCCACCGTACCTTCTCCGCTATGCAATCCGGTTTCCGAGCTGGTCATGGGTGCACTTCAGCCACGCTCAAGGTCCTAAACGATATTATAACCGCGATCGATAATAGACAGTACTGTGCAGCCGTCTTCATCGACCTGGCCAAGGCTTTCGACTCTGTCAACCACCGCATTCTTATTGGCAGACTAAATAGCCTTGGTTTCTCAAATGACTGCCTCGCCTGGTTCACCAACTACTTCTCAGATAGAGTTCAGTGTGTCAAATCGGAGGGCCTGTTGTCTGGACCTATGGCAGTCTCTATGGGGGTGCCACAGGGTTCAATTCTTGGGCCAACTCTTTTCTCTGTGTATATCAATGATGTCGCTCTTGCTGCTGGTGACTCTCAGATCCACCTCTACGCAGACGACACCATTTTGTATACATCTGGCCCTTCATTGGACACTGTGTTAACTAACCTCCAAATGAGCTTCAATGCCATACAACACTCCTTCAGTAGCCTCCAACTGCTCTTAAACACTAGTAAAACTAAATGCATGCTCTTCAATCGAACACTGCTGGCACCTGCCCACCCGACTAGAATCACCACTCTCGACGGGTCTGACCTAGAGTATGTGGACAACTACAAATACCTAGGTGTCTGGTTAGACTGTAAACTCTCCTTCTAGACTCACATTAAGAATCTCCAATCCAAAGTTAAATCTAGAATCGGCTTCCTATTTCGCAACAAAGCCTCCTTCACTCATGCTGCCAAACATGCCCTCGTAAAACTGACTATCCTACCGATCCTTAACTTCGGCGATGTCATTTACAAAATAGCCTCCAACACTCTACTCAGCAAATTGGATGTAGTCTATCACAGTGCCATCCGTTTTGTCTCCAAAGCCCCATACACTACCCACCACTGTGACCTGTACGCTCTTGTTGGCTGGTCCTCACTACATATTCGTCGTCAAACCCACTGGCTCCAGGCCATCTATAAATCACTGCTAGGCAAATCCCCGCCTTAACTTAGCTCATTGGTCACCATAGCAGCACCCACCCGTAGTCTGCGCTCCAGCAGGTATATCTCACTGGTCATTCCCAAAGCCAACACATTCCTTTGGCCGCCATTCCTTCCAGTTCTCTGCTGCCAATGACTGGAACGAATTGCAAAAATCACTGAAGCTGGAGACTCTTATCTCCCTCACTAACTTTAAGCATCAGTTGTCAGAGCACCTTACCGATCACTGCACCTGTACACAGCCCATCTGAAATTAGCCCACCCAACTACCTCATCCCTATATTGTTATTTATTTTGCTCTTTTGCACCCCAGTATCTCTATTTGCACATAATCTCTTGCACATCTAGCATTCCAGTGTTAATACTAATTGTAATTATTTTGCACTATAGCCTATTTATTGCCTTACCTCCATAACTTGCTACATTTGCACACACTGTATATATATTTTCTGTTGTATTTTTGACTTTATGTTTTGTTTTACCCCATATGTAACTCTGTGTTGTTGTTTTTATCGCACTGCTTTGCTTTATCTTGGCCAGGTCGCAGTTGTAAATGAGAACTTGTT
The DNA here is from genome assembly GCF_020615455.1 of Coregonus clupeaformis. Classification (NCBI taxonomy): domain Eukaryota; kingdom Metazoa; phylum Chordata; class Actinopteri; order Salmoniformes; family Salmonidae; genus Coregonus; species Coregonus clupeaformis. Next base: position 37,612,320 of record NC_059198.1, on the reverse strand, counting down.
CTCAACTGGCTTACCTGGTTAAATAAAGGTTAAATAAAATTTAAAAAAAGAGGAAGGCCCTACAAATTGTCAAAGACTCCAGCCACCCTAGTCATAGACTGTTCTCTCTGCTACCGCACGGCAAGTGGTACCGGAGTGCCAAATTTAGATCCAAAAGGCTTCTTAACAGCTTTGACCCCCAAGCCGTAAGACTCCTGAACAGCTAATCAAATGGCTACCTGGACTATTTGCATTGTCTTACTTATCTATTGTATAATTAGCACTTATTTTTCTTAACTGCATTGTTGGTTAAGGGCTTGTAAGTAAGCATTTCACTGTAAGGTCTACACCTGTTGTATTCGGCGCATGTGACATAAAATTAGATTTTATTAGATTTGATTAAGGTGTTTACACGTCCTAATAATTACAAAGCTTGCTCAGAAAATCAGGTGTTTTAATCGGCGTATGCTTACTTCCATTTTGACCTTATGCCGATTTAAGATAATCATCGTACAGTGTTTACATGACTTGCATAATCTGCCTACTGCTATAATCCGTTTTAGTATCTAATTATGAGTGTGCATGTAAACGTTGTAACAACAAAATGCACTCACTGTTGTGCTCTAGTCCACATTCGTTCAAAATGAATTAGAGAAATATCATCATGGGGGGGGGGCAGAGGAGGAGAGATTCCCAAGCCTTGCATCAGGGCCGGTCCTGTCCTTTCTGCTGCCCTAGGTGAGACCAAAAAATTGCAGCCTCTACAAGAATAGTCCCAGTAAGCAAAATGACGTTGTAAAGACGTCTGAAATACGTATTTTTCCAGATATTGAAGGTATTCAATTTAGGCTCTGAGTGAAAGGTGAAAATATGTATTTTCCGGACGTTGAAATCAGGTTCATTTTCGGTTCTGAATGAAAGTTGAAAATATGCAATTTATAGACGTCTATGTTTGGGCAAAATCAAGGCTGGTCCAAAATCTGATTGGTTCGGACCGGACGAAAAATAACTTATGTGGAAATCAAGGCTGGTCCGGACTGCACCAAAAATACAAGTGCAGTCCGGACAGGGCATAAAAAGGACGTCCAAAAGCCGTCAGCGTCAGTCCGTGCTTACTGAGGTACAGTGGCTTGCGAAAGTATTCACCCCCCTTGGCATTTTTCCTATTTTGTTGCCTTACAACCTGGAATTAAAATTGATTTTTTGGGGGTTTGTATCATTTGATTTACACAACATGCCAACCACTAAGATGATGCAAAATATTTTTTCTTGTGAAACAAACAATGAAATAAGACCCAAAAAAAAGAACTTGAGCGTGCATAACTATTCACCCCCCCCCCTCAAAGTCAATATTTGTAGAGCCACCTTTTGCAGCAATTACAGCTGCAAGTCTCTTGGGGTATGTCTCTATAAGCTTGGCACATCTAGCCACTGGGATTTTTGCCCATTCTTCAAGGCAAAACTGCACCAGCTCCTTCAAGTTGGATGGGTTCCGCTGGTGTACAGCAATCTTTAGGTCATACCACAGATTCTCAATTGGATTGAGGTCTGGGCTTTGACTAGGCCATTCCAAGACATTTAAATGTTTCACTCGAGTGTTGCTTTAGCAGTATGTTTAGGGTCACTGTCCTGCTGGAAGGTGAACCTCCGTCCCAGTCTCAAATCTCTGGAAGACTGAAACAGGTTTCCCTCAAGAATTTTCCGGTATTTAGCGCCATCCATCATTCCTTCAATTCTGACCAGTTTCCCCAGTCCTTGCCGATTAAAAACATCCCCACAGCATGATGCTGCCACCACCATGCTTCACTGTGGGGATGGTGTTCTCGGGGTGATGAGAGGTGTTGGGTTTGCGCCAGACACAGCGTTTTCCTTGATGGCCATAACGCTCAATTTTAGTCTAATCTGACCAGAGTACCTTCTTCCATATGTTTGGGGAGTCTCCCACATGACTTTTGGCGAACACCAAACGTGTTTGCTTATTTTTTTCTTTAAGCAGTGGCTTTTTTCTGGCCACTCTTCCGTAAAGCCCAGCTCTGTGGAGTGTACGGTTTAAAGTGGTCCTATGGACAGAGACTCCAATCTCCGCTGTGGAACTTTGCAGCTCCTTCAGGGTTATCTTTGTTGCCTCTCTGATTAATGCCTTCCTTGCCTGGTCTGTGAGTTTTGGTGGGCGGCCCTCTCTTGGCAGGTTTGTTGTGGTGCCATATTCTTTAAATTTTTTAATAATGGATTTAATGGTGCTCCGTGGGATGTTCAAAGTTTCTGATATTTTTTTATAACCCAACCCTGATCTGTACTTCTCCACAACTTTGTCCCTGTCCTGTTTGGAGAGCTCATTGGTCTTCATGGTGCCGCTTGCTTAGTGGTGCCCCTTGCTTAGTGGTGTTGCAGACTCTGGGGCCTTTCAGAACAGGTGCATATATACTGAGATCATGTGACAGATCATGTGACACTTAGATTGCACACAGGTAGACTTTATTTAACTAATTATGTGACTTCTGAAGGTAATTGGTTAAACTTTGTCCCTGAGATGTTTGGTCTTCATGGTGCCGCTTGCTCTGTGGTGCCCCTTGCTTAGTGGTGTTGCAGACTCTGGGGCCTTTCAGAACAGGTGTGTGTATACATACTGAGATCATGTGACACTTAGATTGCACACAGGTGGACTTTATTTAACTAATTATGTGACTTCTGAAGGTAATTGGTTGCACCAGATCTTATTTAGGGGCTTCATAGCAAAGGGGGTGAATACATATGCACGCACCACTTTTCCGTTATTTATTTTTTCGAATTTTTTGAAACAAGTTATTTTTTTCATTTCACTTCACCAATTTGGACTATTTTGTGGATGTCCATTACATGAAATCCAAATAAAAATCAATTTAAATTACAGGTTGTAATGCAACAAAGTAGGAAAAACGCAGAGGGGGATGAACACTTTTGCAAGGCACTGTGTAGTCTACAGCAGGGATGGGCAACAGGGATTGCCCATCCCTGGCCTACAGTGTCGCCTGAAATTTAATTTTAGGAATGCCCATCTATGGTAGACCTACTGTTTGTAAACCCCCCCCACACCCCCCATGACATTTTATGAATTCCCATCAATGTGGTAAGCCCACCGCCTCCTGTGACTAATCAATTTAGCTATTTTAAGCTCTAAATATCAGCTACCCAACTTTATCAGGAGGCTTTATCCTGAGCCTATTTGCAATGTGTTTACACAGTGGGAAATGCAGAAGTATTTTCTTATTCGCTATGATCAGCTTGTCAAATATTCATACACTGCTCAAAAAAATAAAGGGAACACTTAAACAACACAATGTAACTCCAAGTCAATCACACTTCTGTGAAATCAAACTGTCCACTTAGGAAGCAACACTGATTGACAATAAATTGCACATGCTGTTGTGCAAATGGAATAGACAACAGGTGGAAATTATAGGCAATTAGCAAGACACCCCCAATAAAGGACTGGTTTTGTAGGTGGTGACCACAGACCACTTCTCAGTTCCTATGCTTCCTGGCTGATGTTTTGGTCACTTTTGAATGCTGGCGGTGCTTTCACTCTAGTGGTAGCATGAGACGGAGTCTACAACCCACACAAGTGGCTCAGGTAGTGCAGCTCATCCAGGATGGCACATCAATGCGAGCTGTGGCAAGAAGGTTTGCTGTGTCTGTCAGCGTAGTGTCCAGAGCATGGAGGCGCTACCAGGAGACAGGCCAGTACATCAGGAGACGTGGAGGAGGCCGTAGGAGGGCAACAACCCAGCAGCAGGACTGCTACTTCCGCCTTTGTGCAAGGAGGAGCAGGAGGAGCACTGCCAGAGCCCTGCGAAATGACCTCCAGCCGGCCACAAATGTGCATGTGTCTGCTCGAAACGGTCAGAAACAGACTCCATGAGGGTGGTATGAGGGCCCGACGTCCACAGGTGGGGGTTGTGCTTACAGCCCAACACCGTGCAGGACGTTTGGCATTTGCCAGAGAACACCAAGATTGGCAAATTCGCCACTGGCGCCCTGTGCTCTTCACAGATGAAAGCAGGTTCACACTGAACATGTGACAAACATGACAGAGTCTGGAGACGTCGTGGAGAACGTTCTGCTGCCTGCAACATCCTCCAGCATGACCGGTTTGGCGGTGGGTCAGTTTCTTTGGGGGGCCGCACAGCCCTCCATGTGCTCGCCAGAGGTAGCCTGACTGCCATTAGGTACCGAGATGAGATCCTCAGACCCCTTGTGAGACCATATGCTGGTGCGGTTGGCCCTGGGTTCCTCCTAATGCAAGACAATGCTAGACCTCATGTGGCTGGAGTGTGTCAGCAGTTCCTGCAAGAGGAAGGCATTGATGCTATGGACTGGCCCGCCCGTTCCCCAGACATGAATCCAATTGAGCACATCTGGGACATCATGTCTCGCTCCATCCACCAACGCCACGTTGCACCACAGACTGTCCAGGAGTTGGCGGATGCTTTAGTCCAGGTCTGGGAGGAGATCCCTCAGGAGACCATCTGCCACCTCATCAGGAGCATGCCCAGGTGTTGTAGGGAGGTCATACAGGCACGTGGAGGCCACACACACTACTGAGCCTCATTTTGACTTGTTTTAAGGACATTACATCAAAGTTGGATCAGCCTGTAGTGTGGTTTTCCACTTTAATTTTGAGGGTGACTCCAAATCCAGACCTACATGGGTTGATAAATTTGATTTCCATTGATAATTTTTGTTTGATTTTGTTGTCAGCACATTCAACTATGTAAAGAAAAGTATTTAATAATATTATTTCATTCATTCAGATCTAGGATGTGTTATTTTAGTGTTCCCTTTATTTTTTTGAGCAGTGTATTTGAACAGAGAAACCTGCATGATGTATCCTAAAAAGTTTGTGTCATTACATTGTCATACATTTTATCGCCAGCCTGTAGGTTAAAGAAAAGGCTGCATATTATTTCTGCCATATCCTATATCTGCTACATGATTTATGTTTATTTTTATTTATTTTTGACGGAATGTTGGTGGAGTGCCGCAGCAATGGAGAGGCACACTGGGAATGGACAAGATAAATATTTTGCGTCCCTGCCTTTGACAAAGTGGGCACTGCTTATCATAGGGTGGCATCAGCGCTCACCTAAAAAGCCCATATGCCACTGGTTGAGAGAAATTGTCATTTGTTTTTGGAGTTAACTCTGGGTCTTCCTTTCCTGTGGCGGTCCTCATGAGAGCCAGTTTCATCATAGTGCTTGATGGTTTTTGCGACTGCACTTGAAGAAAACTTTCAAAGTTCTTGACATTTTCCTTATTGACTGACCTTCATGTCTTAAAGTAATGATGGACTGTGGTTTCTCTTTGCTTATTTGAGCTGTTCTTGCCATAATATGGACTTAGTCTTTTACCAAATAGGGCTATCCTCTGTAGCTCAGCTGGTAGAGCACGGCGCTTGTAACGCCAAGGTAGTCGATCCCCGGGACCACCCATACACAAAAAAAAATGTATGCACGCATGACTGTAAGTCGCTTTGGATAAAAGCGTCTGCTAAATGGCATATTATTATTATTATTACAACACAACTGATTGGCTCAAACCATTTAGAAGGAAAGAAATTCCACAAATTAACTTTTTAAGAAGGCACACCTGTTAATTGAAATGCATTCCAGGTGACTACCTCATGAAGCTGGTTGAGAGAATGCCAAGAGTGTGCAAAGCTGTCATCAAGGCAAAGGGTGGCTACTTTGAAGAATCTCAAATATAAAATATATTTTGATTTGTTGAACACTTTTTTGGTTACTACATGATTCCATATGTGTTATTTCATAGTTTTGATTTCTTCACTATTATTCTACAATGTAGAAAATAGTAAAAATAAAGAAAAACCCTTGAATGAGTAGGTGTGTCCAAACTTTTGACTGGTACTGTATATATATGTGTGTATATATGTATGTGATGGGATGTATAGACATAATGGACAGTATGTGGATAGAATATTTAGTATATCTGTAGGATAGAATAGTATATATAAAGCAATAGTTAAATAGGATGGCATTGACTAGAATACAGTATATACATATGAAATGAGTAAAACAGTATGTAAACTTTATTAATGTAACCAGTGCTCCATTATTAAAGTGACCAGTGAATCTATAGGGCAGTGGTCTCTAAGGTGCAGGGTTGAGTAACCGGGTGGTAGCCGGCTAGTGACAGTGACTAAGTTCAGGGCAGGGTACTGGGTGGAGGCCGGCTAGTGATGACTATTTAACTGTCTGGTGGCCTTAAGATAGAAGCTGTTTTTCAGTCTCTCGGTCCCAGCTTTGATGCACCTGTACTGACCTCGCCTTCTGGATGATAGCGGGGTGAACACACTGTCTGTGTTGGTGGACCATTTCAGATTGCCAGTGACGTGTACGCCGAGGAACTTGAAGCTTTTTACCTTCTCCACTGCGGTCCCGTCGTTTTGTTGACGTTGAGGGAGAGGTTATTTTCCTGGCACCACTCCGCCAGGGCCCTCACCTCCTCCCTGTAGGCTGTCTTGTCATTGTTGGTAAGTCCTACTACTGTTGTGTTGTCTGCAAACTTGATGATTTGAGTTGGAGGCGTGAGTGGCCACGCAGTCATAGTCTGAAGTGTATTCGCCACACCAGCCTAGTTACAGTAATAGGTACTGTATATCAGCCGTCCCTCTCAGTTCCCCTCCAATTCCTGATTTTGTGCTTCTGACACAAAGATAAGGATATTCATGTGGATCACATGGACATTTAGACATATAAATGAGATGTTGTCTGTATACTGTAAACACTCAAATAAATACTCTGTGCAAATACTCTAGTTTAGTAAGAACTGTTTATTTTCTGCAAGTTAACCTTATTCTCGATTATGTCTGACAAAAAGACCCTGTAGTATTGTTGGCGTAGCAACCAATCCAAAGGAACCCCAGTGTATGACCAGTGTGGGGTGACTGGGGTCCTCATTAGTAGCGAGTGACCCAGTGTTTACTTATCCAACAGCTGGTTACTCTCAACCCCCCCACCCCCCCATCAGGCTTTGTGGTTACTGTATGTGAAATCATGCTTTCTTTTAAGAAGGATGTGGATTTCGTCCAATACTAAATACTAAACAACAGTATTTCCTTCATTGGGGGAAGAATTGTAGAATATAGATTAGAATAAAGGTTTTCAGAGGTGTAAAACTGTTCATAAGGGAAGGTGATGATGGTGATGTTGTCACTGGCTGAGTGTGTTTGTACGGACTGGGTTCTCTGGGTACTAACCAAAAGATCACTGAGGCTTTTCCTCTGGGTCCAGCAGCGGTGCGTGGGGAAAATCACTGGGGAAGCCAAGCCAGAAAAAAAAAAGCCATATTGCAACCTTTGTGTTGTGATGATTGCGTTGTTTGCTGTATAACCTGTTAGTTCATATGCCTTGACACTGTGATATATAAGACAATAAGAAGACACAGTGGCAGAATAAATTCAACCTTCACCTTTGTTTCATCACAAAACCGGAAAGAGCAACCTCTGTCTGGTGAAGTCCACAAAGCATATTGCATGTAACAAACAGTTACATGACCTACTGCATGGTCAAGCAAGTTAATGTTTCCGACATTTTCGGACAACTGAACAACTATTGATTAGAACCACGGAGAGTTTCCGAAAGTCACAAAGAAAACAGGACCTGCCTCCACTATTCCAGCACCATTTCAACTTCAACATTTTAACATCTAATCACCTATGCTTAGGCTAATCTAGTGACAACTAAAAGATACCAAAAACAATTTAGTCCAATCAACGTAAACTAAATATGCTGTCTGTCCATGTTGAATCACCCTACTTGTAAAGAAACGCCAATGTCATCCTCCTCTCATGTTGCTTGAACAGTCTATGACTCTGTTATGCAGTTCAAATGTTTTTGTTTTTGTTGTCCAAATGCTCGCTGGCTTCCCTTGCATTCAATGCTACGGGCGGCAACAATGTCATTCTCTTTTTGACCACACAGCATCAGATAGATGGGCTACGCATACAGAGACAGAGGGGCGCTGTTTCTCTCGCTCTGAGGCTTTCTCCGGTGAGATACATTCAGCCGCTCTTGCGAATTGAAGGAAATGTATGAAACACAGAGCGACGAAAGGTACATGCATTTTTTATTTCTTGGTAATTTATTTGGGGAAGCCTGGTTTCCCTTGGCGTCTATGAATACACGCCACTGTCTGGCTCCACTCAGCAGATGGCTGGTGTAGGGCAGGGTTCCCCAGCTGGCGGGTCGAATTTCGCCCGCTGGTGGTTTTATTTGGCCCCCCCCCCCCCCAAGTTTTCTGTGCAAAAAAATATATAAAATAAAATTTTGTGTGGAATTGTAATTGTTGGACATAAAAGACTGTAAAAAAAACAAAAAACACCAGGAAATCAGCTCCAAGTGATTGTCATTTAATAGATCTGTTCCCAAGTATTCCCACGCATAATAGAGAGACATTACATTTACATTTTAGTCATTTAGCAGACGCTCTTAACCAGAGCGACTTACAGGAGCAATTAGGGTTAAGTGCCTTGCTCAAGGGCACATTAACGTCATTTAGCAGACGCTCTTAGCCAGAGCGACTCACAAATTGGTGCGTTCACCCTATAGCCAGTGGGATAACCACTTTACAATTTGGGGGGGGTAGAAGGAATACTTTATCCTATCCCAGGTATTCCTTAAAGAGGTGGGGTTTCAAATGTCTCCGGAAGGTGGTGAGTGACTCCGCTGTCCTGGCGTCGTGAGGGAGCTTGTTCCACCATTGGGGTGCCAGAGCAGCGAACAGTTTTGACTGGGCTGAGCGGGAGCTATGCTTCCGCAGAGGAAGGGAGCCAGCAGGCCAGAGGTGGATGAACGCAATGTCCTCGTTTGGGTGTAGGGACTGATCAGAGCCTGAAGGTACAGAGGTGCCGTTCCCCTCACTGCTCCATAGGCAAGCACCATGGTCTTGTAGCGGATGCGAGCTTCAACTGGAAGCCAGTGGAGTGTGCGGAGGAGGGGGGTGACGTGAGAGAACTTGGGAAGGTTGAACACCAGACGGGCTGCGGCATTCTGGATGAGTTGTAGGGGTTTAATGGCACAGGCAGGGAGCCCAGCCAACAGCGAGTTGCAGTAGTCCAGACGGGAGATGACAAGTGCCTGGACCAGGACCTGCGCCGCTTCCTGTGTAAGGCAGGGTCGCACTCTCCGAATGTTGTAGAGCATGAACCTGCAGGAGCGGGTCACCGCCTTGATGTTGGCGGAGAACGACAGGGTGTTGTCCAGGGTCACGCCTAGGCTCTTCGCACTCTGGGAGGAGGACACAGCGGAGTTGTCAACCGTGATGGCGAGATCATGGAACGGGCAGTCCTTCCCCGGGAGGAAGAGCAGCTCCGTCTTGCCAGGGTTCAGCTTGAGGTGGTGATCCGTCATCCATACTGATATGTCTGCCAGACATGCAGAGATGCGATTCGCCACCTGGTTATCAGAAGGGGGAAAGGAGAAGATTAGTTGTGTATCGTCAGCGTAGCAATGATAGGAGAGACCATGTGAGGATATGACAGAGCCAAGTGACTTGGTGTATAGGGAGAAAAGGAGAGGGCCCAGAACCGATCCCTGGGGGACACCAGTGGTGAGAGCACGTGGTGCGGAGACAGCTTCCCGCCACGCCACTTGGTAGGAGCGACCGGTCAGGTAGGACGCAATCCAGGAGTGAGCCGCGCCGAGATGCCCATCTCGGAGAGGGTGGAGAGGAGGATCTGATGGTTCACAGTATCAAAGGCAGCAGACAGGTCTAGAAGGACAAGAGCAGAGGAGAGAGAGTTAGCTTTAGCAGTGCGGAGAGTCTCCGTGACACAGAGAAGAGCAGTCTCAGTTGAATGACCAGTCCTGAAACCTGATTGGTTTGGATCAAGAAGGTCATTCTGAGAGAGATAGCAAGAGAGTTGGCTAAAGACGGCACGCTCAATAGTTTTGGAAAGAAAAGAAAGAAGGGATACTGGTCTGTAGTTGTTGACATCAGTGGGGTCGAGTGTTGGTTTTTTGAGAAGGGGAGCAACTCTTGATGTGATTATATACAAATGTAAGCAAGGTTTGAAATGATTATGTTTTAGTCAAACAGTCTATCAGTTTGAGCTTCTTGCGGTCAATTTGCAGTCTACAAATTGTTTGTAATTATGTTCTGGCCCCCCGACCATCCGCTCAAGAAAAACTCGTCCCGCAGCTGAAGCTAGTTGATGATCCCTGGTGTAGGGCAATTCCATGGTAACAGAATTACGCTGATACTCAGTTTTTTCACTTTAAAATGTATACCAAAGTTTAACAAACTATACAACTCTATGCAAAAAGACTACTTTTAAAAATGTCCACTGAAAATTGTACAAAAACACATTTACAGGAAGAACTATGCAGATATATAAACATTTACTGCAGATGCAAAGTTTGGTAACAGAATAAAACTGAGGGAGATTTTACTTTAATTCTGTTACCGAACTTTGCATCTGCAGTAAATGTTATTTATTTATTTATTTATTTATTATTTACTGTGTCAATTGTTCAAAGTAGTCCTTGTGCATAGAGATGTATGGTAATGTTAAACTTTTAAATCAATTGTTTTTGTTCAGCATACATTTTAAATTGAACACTCACACAGAGGGGGTGTGTGTTTTATACTGTGTGTTCCCCTGTCCCCCAGGCCCTGCTATGTTGAGGTGTATCAGCTATGACTGATGGGGAGGCGACGTATGAAGACTTCATCGCTTCGCGGCGGACCGGCCGACGGAACGCCGTACACGACATCCCACAATCCCCTGAGGCACAGGGACCCAGCGACCTATCACAGGACCTGGCACAGCTCAACATCAACAAATCAGGTCAGAGCATTGAACACACGCTTATACATGCACTCACACACGCCTGCACACCGGCACACACGTAGACGTGTGCACAAACACACACACAGTCACACACACAGTCACACACACACACAGTCACACACACACACACAGTCACACACACACACAGTCACACACACACACACACACACACACACATAGTCACACAGACTCAACTGCCCTTCTTCTCTCTCGGTCTCTCTCTCGGTCTCTCTGTCTCTGTGTCTCTGTGTCTCTGTGTCTCTCTCTGTCTCGCTCTCTCAGGTGAAAGAGAGGATGCTGAAAAGAGCAAGGCCCCGTCAGAGTCTTCATCCCAACCAGAAGAGGGGGGTAAAGAGTAGGGGAGCTAGCAGAGGATCCAGAACTGGACCAAAACCGCTGCTCTTTCTCCAAACTACTGATCTGTGAACTGTAGGCCTTCTACCTACTACCGGCCAGTAGTGCTTCCCAAACCTCTCTCAAAACTCTGCCATGTTGGAGTTACTTAGGCAGTCACAGCACACTGAGTCCTCTGTGCTGGTCTTCGTTCCAACAGTCTTAAAAAGCTTCCTTTCCTTCTAAACAACTGAAGCTGAAATGAAAAGTGTGGACAGGGGAAGGAACGGAGTGGGATTAATATGGTGTGGCAGATGAAAGCAATGTGGTAGTATCCTACCTAGTCCATTGACCCTTCAGTGGTCCTTCCTAAAGGAAAGGAAAGGAAAGGAAAGGAAAGGAGGAAAGGAAGCCATTTAAGGTGATTGGGACGTGGCCGAATACATTTTCAACAGAGGAAGTGGAACTTCCCTAACCACCCTTGGGGATTCACTATTGGTTACCATTCTTAACACAGGACTGCCGCTCGGAACAGTGAACAGTGGTTGGACACTGACTCCTGCTCTTTCCTCTCTGCCCTGATGCCATTGGCCCGGGCCCCCTGTCAATTATGTGGACATCCTTACAGGAACAACAACCCCCTTTAACTCTCTAAATGATTGAACCTTCATTCAACCAGGAGATATTCTGAGGTTGAACCTCTTTTATCAGAGACCTGGCATCGCAGGCTGTTGGAAACTAAAACATCATGTACATTGCCATGATGTGATAATTGGAGACACTGACACACTAAAACATGGCTGTTCATTTCACTGCAGTGTTTTGCTGGTCTCCAACAGGTTATTTTTTTTATGTGGCCTACGCTGCTAACTGATATCCCCTCCAAAGCGTGTGGCTGATCAGCATGTGTGTGCTGTCCCATGGTCATGTCCTAATGTCTAACTCACTGCACCAGGTGTAATGAGTGATGTCTTTGTGTCTGTATTCTATCAAACAAGTTATTCATCCTAACTCATACATTTATGTAAAGGATGCTTAAAGGGATAGTTCAACCCAAAATCAAAGTTGGTCAGATATTCTCATACTTCAAAAGTGTTCTAATGATGAAACCGGCCCTAAATGCTACATGGCACAGTCCAATCCTAGTGGTACAGTCCAATCCTAGTGGGACAGTCCAATCCTAGTGGGACAGTCCAATGCTAAATGGTACAGTCCAATGCTAAATGGTACAGTCCAATGCTAATGGTACAGTCCAATGCTAAATGGTACAGTCAAATGCTGTGTATGATGAAAGCCTACTTACTGTATGAACTCTACATCTAGCGTTTTCCATATTTATTTATTAACGCAACAAGAGCACTAGTTTTGATGGTGAGATTGACATGCCGGCTCCAGGCCATTGTTGATTTGTTTGTTTTGGATGTACAAATAAAGACCATCATTGAGACGTGACTGAATCGTTGAGAAGGGACTGGAGGGAGGTTATTCAAGGACAGGGGCTCCATCTTGTGGTCAAAGTGACAGTCATTCTGAAGAGTATTATTTATTTCATGTCATTAGTGATTCATTTACATCTGTACCTCATTTTAACGTGACCCTGTTAGGAGAACTGAACCCTCGTTATAATGTGGTGAAACTTTCTAAATTTAAAAAAAAAAAAACATTGAACTTGAATTGTCAAATCATATTGTAAAAGTAGATCAGCTGTTTCTACTGTTTTGGGCCATTTTATGTAGTTTTGTGGTGGGAAACCAAGCGGGTCGAACAGAACATGTCAACCCTGTTACCCATAGATAGACAGGCTAGAAATGTTTGAACAATTACAATATTTTTGCGAAAGTTACTTTTTAATAGCACTTCCCTGTTGCACACAACAAACGTCCATTCCCTCTGGCACAAGGGGATGGATTTAACCCAGTTACAGTCAACCCTGTGACTTTATTTGGCACTTAATAGATAGGTTAGCTGACAACGTCACCAGAAGTCAGCCTGTTGTGGGGAATCGTAAATGGCTCGTTAGTGCAAATATGGCTAAAAGTCGCAAGCTAGTTAACCAAAAACTAGCGATGTATTTGAGAGACAAGTGCTCATTGTACAAATTGACTTATGTTTTCAATAAATATTGGACACGAAATATCGGTTACATGTTGTCCACATTCTAAGCCAACTGTGTCTGTTTGCCCCATAGTTGCGCAAGCCTTGGTTTTGTTGCTAAACAACCAGGCACTTACTATAGTATTTGTTATTAAGAGATGAAAACGTGTTTTAAGTTGAACATGTGCTCTTTATGACAGAACGTTAAAATAAGGTAAAAATCAAACGTGTTTTGTGTGTGTTTCTTTCACCAAGTTACACTACTCAAAAGGCACCCGGTTGGTGGAATGAATGACCTATGGATGAATGGGGACTGGCCACACAAGGATGTGCATTTCCAAAACCAAATCAACATCCCATAATAGTAACAAATATGAAGTACAAAAGAAAGTCTGGCATTTTTTAGAATGCAGTTTATTGGTTAAAGAGATTGGGGTCTTTAACCCCAGAACTGCTCACATCCATAAAGCTGAGTTCTTCACAGCATAATAGCATGGAGCCCACTGAAGGTGCTGTGGTTATCAACAGTATCATAGAGACCCATGTATTGGTGGAGACTCCTGTAGACCACATCCCCCTGCTTCAGCTCTAGAGACAATCCATGAGTTATGTACACATCAACTTCGCCGGCAGTGTTCCCTATTATACATAACCAGGTCATTTTGGTAAAGTTATACACCAATCCATTGTGGACTGGCAGTGAACCTAAAGTAGTAGACTCCTCTCACTGGTGCTGTGAAGATATCTGCATCAGAGGGGAAGCAGAGAGAGAGATCAGCGCTGTCTGTCTCTCATAGACACTGTTAATAATGTTGGACTGTAGCTGGATTCAGTGTGTGTTGATTAGTGTGTTGATTACCTGCAGTTGGGTTGTGATGTGATGATTCTACTGTAGGTCAGTGTGATTTGTGTATTGACGGGTCCTGAGTCAGTCAAACCAACCGAGAAGGCCACCTTTTTGGTATGTCTGTGAACACAGAAAAACACAAGACAACATGTTAATGCAGTGCATTTAGAAAGTTACATTAGCAGTGTTCAGAAACCCAATTTACCAGTTCCCCACTGGGCAAAAACTGGTCGAATCAATGTTGTTTCCACATCATTTCATACCCCATAATCAATGTGATGACGTTGAATCAATGTGGAAAACTGATTGAATTAGCAGAAAGTCATCAACGTAAGAGCATTTTTTATATTTTTTTTTAGCCCAAATTCAATGACAGTGACATGTTTTTGTTGAAGTCATGTTAGTTGAAAAGTCAACCAAATGTAAATCAAAACTAGACGTTGAACTGACGTCTGTGCCCAGTGGGTCATGTCTGTGTTACCTGCAGTCTCTCTCTTCAGAACCTCCGCCTCCTTCTCACTGGCACTCAGGCTGGCCTCCAACACTGTAGTTACAGAAAGCTATGGATTAAACTGAAACTTAACCTTTAGATAATGTTTCTTGGAGATGTGCCCATTTTTCATGACCCGTTTCTCGTCTCACCTTATGCCTCTCTAGCGAGCAGACAGTGCAGGAGTTACAACTGATTTGATAAGACCTAGCAGTGTGCCATATCAGCTCAACCTTTATCAGGATGCAGCAGTTATAGTTGTTTAATGCTAGCATCTGAATGTAAATATGAAGTCAATGATGAGACAGACAAACATTAAGCCTTTGTAATGCCTTTATTAAAGGTTATGAGAAGTAGATTTGCACATAGAGGAAGCCCTAACCTTCTGACTCTTCATTTTAGCTCAATACAGAACCACTAGAGGGTGATCACACAGTAAATACTGTTACCTCTTCAGCGCCTCCACCTCACTCTCACTGGCTGTCTTTTAAAATATATAATATAGCTAAGAATAAATTGTTCTGGTGTTAACATAACATGCATTCTCTCTCCAGCTCCTCCACCTTGTTCTTCTGGAGCTGCAGTTCAGTTCATTCAGCTCTGTCCAGATGTCAGGTATGGTGGTCCGGCAGGTCGTCTGTTTGTGGGTAGTCTCTGTAGCTTCAGTCCCCCTTCACTGTGATGTAATTCTCTCTGACCCTGACCCCATGACCCCAGACAGACAGAACAGCAACACAGGCAGAGCTACAGCACCCCTCATTCTGAAATGATGCAGTCTATGATGCTCAGTCCCCTTCTTTTATATACACTCACAACGTAGTGAGACGATAGATGTAGGGCTGTCCCCAACTTTTAAAAAATCTTGGTCGACCAAGTGTCTTCTGTTTTAAAACGTGTATTTTTTTTTGTCCATATATAGACACCCTATGTGTTTTAATAAAATCAACTATATGTAGGCTACTGAGCTTGTCTGATGCTTTAAGCACACTGTGATTAAATAATTAAAGACACACAAATGACTCGAGGGAACCAGAGATCAGATAGCCTAACCAGAAGAAAAAAACCTCTTCCCGAACCACCACCTCCCATTGTTGCTGGCCTTTGCAGATTCAGCCATTATGCTCCTGAAGTTCCCACTAATAGGCTACACCAGGGGTCAGCAACCTTTCCCATTTGGAGTGCCAATTTATCTTACCAATTCTACCGATCTGCGTGCCAGTTATGATTTTCATATGCACATTTTTGTGGAACAGTTTCATTTATTTTATAATAAAGTCTACATATCTCAAAATCATTGTGATTAATAAAAATTATATCTAAACCTAAATGAAAATTATACAAATCTAAAAGTAACTTCCATTGCCAACTACTATATGTAAAAATTGCCTACATAAAGCCAACAAATAAAAACTTTGCAGCCTGCATGTAGAAAATATCCTGATTAAAAATAAATCACATTGGCTACGCATGGCCTGTCTGCAAGGAACTTAAAACATTGTATCAACTTGGTCCAGCCTGAAGTTTGCACTAACAAACTTGCAACATTGTATAAAATATTCTGGACCCTCAGAGTTTTCTGCACCAGTGAGCTCTGAACAGACACAGCTGTTGGCTATTTGTGCAAGGGATAAGAAGTAATCAGGTAGGCCTATTTAATAAATAATATAATAATAAATAATTGGTCATTTAGCAGACGCTCTTATCCAGAGCGACTTACAGGAGCAATTAGGGTTAAGTGCCTTGCTCAAGGGCACATCGACAGATTTTTCACCTAGTCGGCTCGGGGATTAGAACCAGCGACCTTTCGGTTACTGGCACAACGCTCTTAACCACTAAGCTACCTGCCGCCCTTTAGTTTCCAGATCAGAGCATTACATTTTTTTCCTTTTCATGCTAAGTGGTTATCGAAAGGGAGAGTGCTGGAAAGATTTTTCAAATAGGAACTGTTTTTACATCCATTGAGAATGACAATAGACTTTGTTTACTTGCTGTTTGAGGTGAAGAAAAAATTACTTTGAGAAGCTACACAGTGGTGGTGACTTAAGACAATCAGAAATACTATCAGATCCCCAAATGGGCACATTTAAAAGCCACATCTGCACTCAGGCCAGGTAGCCTATAGGCCTACTTCTATGCATAATCAGGTGCGTGTCCTTACTCAACATTGACAGGAGCGCTCCAAACAAAACACCATGAATAAATTGACAACTCGTAAATGGAACGAAATATACTAAAACTTGTTTCTCACACAAGTGTAGCCTAGGTTGTGCAAACAACTTGTCCACACCGACAATGAAAAACAAAAACACGAATAATAATGTATTGAATGCATTAACAGAAATTACGGCAACCAAACAAACATTGTACAGTCATGGTCAAAAGTTTTGAGAATGACACAAGTATTGGTCTTCACAAAGTTCGCTGCTTCAGTGTTATGAGATATTTTTGTCAGATGTTACTATGGTATACTGAAGGATAATTACAAGCATTCCATAAGTGTCAAAGGCTTTTATTCACAATTACATTAAGTTTATGCAAAGAGTCAATATTTGCAGTGTTGTCCCTTCTTTTTCAAGACCTCTGCAATCCGCCCTGTCATGCTGTCAATTAACTTCTGGGCCACATCCTGACTGATGACAGCCCATTCTTGCATAATCAATGCTTGGAGTTTGTCAGAATTTGTGGGTTTTTGTTTGTCCACCTGCCTCTTGAGGATTGACCACAAGTTATCAATGGGATTAAGGTCTGGGGAGTTTCCTTGCCATGGACCCAAAATTTCAACGTTTTGTTCCCCGAGCCACTTAGTTATCACTTTTGCCTTGTGGCAAGGTGTTCCATCATGCTGGAAAAGGCATTGGTCATCACCAAACTGTTCTTGGATGGTTGGAAGAAGTTGCTCTTGGAGGATGTGTTGGTACCATTCTTTATTCATGGCTGTGTTCTTAGGCAATATTGTGAGTGAGCCCACTCCCTTGGCTGAGAAGCAACCCCACACATGAATGGTCTCACGATGCTTTACTGTTGGCATGACACAGGACTGATGGTAGCGCTCACCTTGTCTTCTCCGGACAAGGTGTTTTCCGGATGCCCCAAACAATCGGAAAGGGGATTCATCAGAGAAAATGACTTTACCCCAGTCCTCAGCAGTCCAATCCCTGTACCTTTTGCAGAATATCAGTCTGTCCCTGATGTATTTCCTGGAGAGGTGGCTTCTTTGCTGCCCTTCTTGACACCAGGCCATCCTCCAAAAGTCTTCACCTCACTGTGCGTGCAGATGCACTCACATCTGCCTGCTGCCATTCCTGAGCAAGCTCTGCACTGGTGGTGCCCCGATCCCGCAGCTGAATCAACTTTAGGAGACGGTCCTGGCGCTTGCTGGACTTTCCTGGGCGCCCTGATGCCTTCTTCACAACAATTGAACCTCTCTCTTTGAAGTTCTTGATTATCTGATAAATGGTTGATTTAGGTGCAATCTTACTAGCAGCAATATCCTTGCCGGTGTCATTCTCAAAACTTTTGACCACGACTGTAGATTAGAAATTATGGGAATTAATGGTAAATGTACTACTGGTGTGCCATCAATCAAGACGTGCCATCCTTTTTCGCCCAAAAAAATTGCAACTGCTCTACAAAATAAATATCGGTCAACCAACAGCCTACTGAGATTGTCTACTAAATGGGGTCAGCCCTAAATAGATGGGAATTTAACATGTTTCTGACAGAAGAACAAAAAACAAAGTGCCAAAGATTGTCATAGCAGGTTACTATCTGATGTTCTTTAAGACCGTGGGAGAAGTGAACCTGTGCTTTAGTTGAAGCTCTCTCCCTTCCTGCTCGGCCTGTGTTTTTGTTTGTGGTGGCCTTAGTCAGCCAAAGTAAACACCTCTACAACGCCTGTGTCTGGAGAGCAGACTGAGAGCCAGTCTGAATACAGGATAAGGTCGCCCTCTAGTGGTTCTGATATGACACTGCTGATTCTGAGCACACGGATGGAACCTCTGATGATGCACATGAGATTACACAATGATACATTAACATGAAGCATACTATCTTTATTGATATCATTGGGTATTACATGATATTATACACAAACAACATATCATAAATAGAATATACATGCATTTATATAATGGCAGGCACATTGATACTTTGCAGTTAAATGTAATGTCTGATTTGATAGTGTATACAATGTATACAAAATGTACAGATAACGTATACAAAATGTACAGATAATGTATACAATAAAGAGATCATGTATACAAAATGTACAGATAATGTGTACAAAATGTATAAAACTAAGAGATGTATACAATGAAGAGATCACGTATACAAAATGTACAGATAATGTATACAATGAACAGATAAGGTATAAGTGTACTGCAAGAAAAAGGTACAAAACTAAAGTCTACTACAAATATGGCAACTGCAGATTCCACATTAAAACACCCCATCAGCTTGAATTTGATCATGATAAATCAAGGACATGATAATCACCAGATAGGCTGCTATTCAGAAAGGACAAAAGTGGAAATAACCTCAGACCTGATGAGCAATTACATGAGCTATTTCTTTTTAATCACGTTAGTGGTGTAGTGATGAAAATTGGATTTGTGTTTTTTATCCTTCCCGTTCACTTAACCATGGACGGCCGATGATAAGACTACCGCACTGTAGATATTCTACATGTATTTCTGTAACCAGTTGAACATGTCTGTCCTCGCCTCCTGGATGCAGGGCTGGTCTGTGGAGTTGACGTCCTCTCTCTTCCGGTGAACAAAGCCATGAGTCTGGCCTGGGAAGACCTTCACCTGGTAGTCTACACGTGTACACTTCTCCTGCAGGTTCTTCTCCAGGACACTCACCTGGAAGAAAACAGCAGGGAATGAATGAAAAGGTGATAGGATGGTTGAAGCACAACTCAAAGCATTTGGGGTTGGATCTGACATTAAAATTGTGATATAAGGCCAGTAGCCGACAGATGCTGATGATGACGGTTCATTTCACTCGAGATCACACTGGCGTGCAATAAAATGGTGCTCAATATAGTTTCCCAATATATGTATGATCTACATGGACTTTTTTCTTATATACTGATAATAATACCAGACCTGGTCCAGTGGGATGACTTCATCCTTCTCTCCGAAGATGAACAGTGTCGGGCTCTTCAGTTCGTACCGGTCCTCCCTCTCTCTGATGATTCCTGCAGACACGCCGTCACATCCAATCACCATTAGCATTACTAGCCTACTCGGCAAGCACAACGGTCGAGTTCCAGACCGACTACATTGCAGCTGTTGCATTGCATCAACCAATGGTTGCGTTTCATATTATCGACTACGCAGTCTGCTAAATCATATATTGACATTTTTGTCATTTAGCAGATACTCTTATCCAGAGCGACTTACAGTAGTGAGTGCATACATTTTCATATTTTTTCATACTGTCGTACAAGCGCCATGCTCTGCCAACTGAGCTACACGGGACCACATCATATGATGTGGTTAGCTAGACGTTGTGAGATCTGGCAGGCGTCTGCAATGTAGTCAGCCTAGATTGCAACCATTGGTAGACACTCTACCTCATGGTTATTACTGTATTCTGATTGGACAGCCCTCTGACCCCTGCCCTTACCATAGACTGATACCCCTGCCCTGACCTCAGGGTACTGCAGAGCCAGGTAGTGGGTGGCCACACCCCCCCAGCAGAAGCCCACTGCCCCAATACACTGGGCCCCACACTGGCTCTTCAGGAACCTCAGGACTGCATCCACCTCCCTGGACAGACAGACAGACAGCAGGGGGAGAGGGGAGGAAGGGGTTGGGTTACTGGTGGAGTACAGGAAGCACATTTCAGTTGTAAGTTAACAGAGGGATAAAGTTAGTTTCCATTCTATTGCCAGAATATAAAACTAACGAGTCTGGCTTTGTGATAGTACTCTCTGCTGGCCAATGGAGTGGAGTCTGGCTTTGTGATAGTACTCTCTGCTGGCCAATGGAGTGGAGTCTGGCTTTGTGATAGTACTCTCTGCTGGCCAATGGAGTGGAGTCTGGCTTTGTGATAGTACTCTCTGCTGGCCAATGGAGTGGAGTCTGGCTCTCTGAGACTACTCTTTGCCAAAGGGAATGTTTGCATTACTTGTTGATATTGGTGGGCTTCTTGTCCTCCAGCCACTGCTGAAAGGTAGACCAGTCATGTGATGGACTCCATGGCTCCTTTCCAACGTAGAAGTCAGGGCACACTGCACTGGGGGGAGATAGACAGCCAGCATGAGAACACTGGTAACACTTTACTGTCTCTTTCACTATTTACCTGACATTTACTGACGAATTACAGTACATGGTAAGTAACAGCATTGTTAAGTATGCATTGTTACGTACATGTATCCATTGGAGGCCAGCATGTCAGCCATGTATCTGGTGTTGGGTAGCTGCCAGCCATAGATGTCCTGGATGACGATGACGGCCTTGTCTGAATCAGAGGGAGGCTTGACCACGTAGGCCTTGATGTGTTCTATCTGGACCTCCTGGCCAACACCTCCATACTCCATCTTGTCTCCGATGTCACAAGGACACGGCTTCGCTTCATTGGCCATCTGGAAAGAGATAACATTGAGAATTACACACATAACCATACAAACATGTATAGAGACACGCATACCGGTACACGTACACTGACACGCATGGATTCTATTCATCGATACAGGAATACAGAATCCTTCGACATAAGTGGGTAATTACAATGTTACCACTTTACTGAGTGCAAGTCATGCTGACTCTGCTCTAGAGGGCAACATTATAGCCTACAAGCCTCAGTTATTTCCCCATACAATGGGATATAAAGTTGAAGTCGGAAGTTTACATACACCTTAGCCAAATACATTTAAACTCAGTCAAACGTTTTGGGTAGCCTTCCACAAGCTTCCCACAATAAGTTGGGTGAATTTTGGCCCATTCCTCCTGACAGAGCGTGTGTAACCGAGTCAGGTTTGTAGGCCTCCTTGCTCGCACATGCTTTTTCTGCCCACACATTTTCTATAGGATTGAGGTCAGAGCTTTGTGATGGCCACTCCAATACCTTGACTTTGTTGTCCTTAAGCCATTTTGCAAGTATGCTTGTGGTCATTGTCCATTTGGAAGACCCATTTGCGACCAAGCTTTAACTTCCTCACTGATGTCTTGAGATGTTGCTACAATATATCCACAACATTTTCCTTCCTCATGATGCCATCTATTTTGTGAAGTACACCAGGCCCTCCTGCAGCAAAACACCCCCACAGCATGATGCTGCCACCCCCGTGCTTCACGGTTGGGATGTTGTTCTTCGGCTTGCAAGCAAACCCCTTTTTCCTCCAAACATAACGATGGTCATTATGGCCAAACAGTTCTATTTTTGTTTCATCAGACCAGAGGACATTTCTCCAAAAAGTACGATCTTTGTCCCCATGTGCAGTTGCAAAACGTAGTCTGGCTTTTTTGTGGCGGTTTTGGAGCAGTGGCTTCTTCCTTGCTGAGCAGCCTTTCAGGTTATGTCGATATAAGACTCATTTTTACTTTGGATATAGATACTTTTGTACCTGTTTCCTCCAGCATCTTCACAAGGTCCTTTGCTGTTGTTCTGGGATTGATTAGCACTTTTCGCACCAAAGTACGTTCATCTCTAGGAGACAGAACGCGTCTCCTTCCTGAGCGGTATGACGGCTGTGTGGTCCCATGGTGTTTATACTTGTGTACTATTGTTTGTACAGATGAACGTGGTACCTTCAGGCGTTTGGAAATTGCTCCCAAGGATGAACCAGACTTGTGGAGGTCTACCATTTTTTTCTGAGGTCTTGGCTGATTTCTTTTGATTTTCCCATGATGTCAAGCAAAGAGGCACTGAGTTTGAAGGTAGGCCTTGAAATACATCCACAGGTACACCTCCAATTGACTCAAATGATGTCAATTAGCCTATCAAAAGCTTCTAAAGCCATGACATCATTTTCTGGAATTTTCCAAGCTGTTTAAAGGCACAGTCAATTTAGTGTATGTAAACTTCTGACCCACTGGAATTGTGATACAGTGAATTATAAGTGAAATAATCTGTCTTTAAACAATTGTTGAAAAAACTACTTGTGTCATGCACAATGTAGATGTCCTAACCGACTTGCCAACACTATAGTTTGTTAACAAGACATTTGTGGCGTGGTTGAAAAACGAGTTTTAATGACTCCAACCTAAGTGTATGTAAACTTCCGACTTCAACTGTATAACCAGTAATCTGCAGGGAATGTTGAGATTGCTACTTGCATGGGATTTTAGTCCTGCTTTTTATTACATTAGACCACAACACTGTTACTTATCAATGTAGCCTATGTGGATTAGCAATTTAGCAGAGCTTCTTGCATAAATCTGAAGGGAAAAAAACATTGTTCTACTTCTGCTCTTGATGCAACTAAACTACAATACCACACAACACGTATTTGACCACTTACCTTTATTGTTATTCTGGCTAAAACTCAAACTCTGGAAAGGGTCTATTCTTCTGCGGTGGAAAAGTGAAAATAATCATGTGAATGGCTGACTGCAAGGAACGCCCTCTTCAATCGTGTGGGCGCGCTTCCCAGTCCAAAGTCAAAACCAACCAAAATGGATCATGGGCGCGCTTCCCAGTCCAAAGTCAAAACCAACCAAAATTGAACATTTTATAATCTGCATTTTGAGTGTAGAAAATGCAAACGTGTAATAATCAATCAAGTCGCCTTAGTCCTGACGTTCGAACTTTACTAACATACCGTCTGAAAAAGGCACTGCTGAGATTCGAACTCAGGATCTCCTGTTTACTAGACAGGCGCTTTAACCAACTAAGCCACAGCGCCTCTGACAGCATAGGAATGAAATATGTTAAGAGTACTTGACCTAGCTTTGGTAATGTGAGTATTTGTTGTAAAGACAGCTTGTTGTAAAGTCAGCTGTGTTCAGATTTCAATTACATTCGGAGATTAACTTTAAATTCCAAAACGTGGTAAAGCGGTGGATCAGACATCAATATAAAGAAATGGGGTTCAGTCACAGACATATCGGTATGATGTAGTAACAGCTAAATACCTCAGGATGTCACTATCTACACGTGCCAGAAACCACAAAATGCTAACATGTGACGCACACTCCGGAAGCTGTTACCGCTGACGGAAAACGGCGCACTGTCGGTGGTGTCACTTGTGTCGGGTACATTTCTCATTCGACGCCTTGATCGTGTTGAATTTGCAAGGAAGAGGTCTGCTAGCGATCTCCGTTTGAGAGTCGCTACCGGTCCAACATACATGGTCCGAGCGTGTCACGAAACAGGAGTGATTCTGGTGTTCAAAGTGGACACCATTTTATGATAGTCAATGTATCTGACTTCAAGGATAGTCTGATCCAAATCGGCTAAAAACATTGCCATTCTCGTTGTGGATGGGTGTGGGATAGCAAACTACTGTATATCTACAGAAGAGGGGGCAGAGCCTCATCTAGGAAGATGGACACTGCAGACGAAGGTAAATGTCATTTTACAGTCCACTAACGTTAGCTAGCTAGCGACCACATTTTGCTTTGGAGACTGGGTACAGTAACTAACTAGTTTAACTAGGCTACCTTTCCAACGTCAGTTGCTAGCACATTGTTCGTCGACTGACACCCAAACATTGACATCAGTTAGGGCCTGGCTAGAAGCAATCGATAATCAATAGGCTACAAGTAGCTAGTTAGCTAGACCAATGCTAGTTAGTCATATAATCTAGCACATTTCCCCAGTACAGAGATGGATGCGGCTGCTAGCACTGGCATGGAAGCTAGTTAAGCTAACTGGAGCTAACGTTAGGTACAATAACAAGGTAATCAATGAAACGTAGCTAACCCCATAGCTAGCTAGCTATTAACTGATGTCTGCTCTCATGACATCAATGATGTTGCCATTTATCTTTTCAGTGTGGGGCTAAGTACAATATTATTTGATTAAGCGCTGGAACAATGAATTTGGTAGCTTCAAATCGATTGCAACTACAGGAGGCTGTTATTCCTATGTGTAGGCGGTATGGCTGTTTGTGTGTGTCCTTATGTCTGTCTCTCTGAACCAATGGACAAACATCTTCCTCTACTCTCATGTGTAGGGGATATATGTCGCGTGTGTCGTTCCGAGGGGACCCCAGACAAACCCCTGTACCACCCCTGTGTCTGTACCGGAAGTATCAAGTTCATCCACCAGGAATGGTGAGTGTCTCTCTCTGTCTTGACTCAATCACTGTCAACTCCTGTCCTGAAGAATGATTGACATGGCTTGGGACCATGCAGTCGTCAGGAACAATTTCAAAGATTGTCAATGAATTGGGACCTCAAGATTGTTTTACACTTAAGTGCACTTATTATCAGGAGTCAACTATATACTGTATGTAGGCCTAGTATTTATAGTCAGACTATACCTAGCCCCCTACACCCGCTCCCAATACTAGCCATAGAGAAACCTACTCACTCCTCTGATATAATGGCCGTAGGAGAATAACATTTGAGGAAGTAATGTTGATATAAAGACACAGCATAGGGGTTGGCTATTGCCTAACATGCTGACCCCCACCGCTCGTGTCGCGTGCGCGAGCGCTGCAAAATACATGTACACACATGTTATTCAATCATTGCATCCACACTGCTCGCATGCGGCAATGAGCGTCTGCGTAGCCAGGTGCTAAAATAGAACTTGGTTCTATTTGTGACGTGCTGCAAGTCCCGCTTCTCCCATCTTCTCATTGGTTTTTAGGAGCATATAACCACGTGGGTGATTAAAAGATGAACTGAGGTCCACACTCCAGTCCAGTTGGTTGTGGTAATGCACCTTAAAGTTGGTTGCAAACCGCCATATAAAGTCTAAAGAAGGAGGAAAGATTACTAGAAACGAACTTACTAGAAACGAAACCCCTTTTATCTGTGTATTAATTGTTAGAGTAGAGGACCTTGTGCATTTCAGGTAAAATAACAACTAAATGTTTATATCCCAGGACAAATTAGCTAGCAACAGCAAGCTAGCTAACTAAATTGCCATAAATGTTTAATGGTTTTCGACCTGTCCCCAAATTAATATAGTTGGTTCAGAGTTCCTTTTGATATTTCAACCTGCGTGTCCTGATCGCGTCTGGTGTGGGTGGACAAAACCAACACGCGCACGCGGTCTGGTCAGCATGTAAGACGATGATAAAAGACTGTCCTGAGGCGATGACGTTGGCCTGCGTCCAAGTGAGCATCCCTCTGATGTCTCTGCTATCACAGCTGTTTTCTCTGTGGATCTAACAAAGGGGAAAACGATTAGCTAGGTGTGCCAAAATAACGCGAAGGATAAAAGACTGAACATTTCTGATCTGTCATTTACTGTGCTAGAACTCAGAATCGTGATGAGAAGCAGTCTGAACACTATTGAACTACTATAATGTGGTTTACAATCATGGTTTACTACTGCAGGCCCAGATTTTGAAACATGATAAAAGCCTTCAGGTTACTACAGGCGTGGTTACACATACGTGGAAGTTAAAGCTTGGTCGCAAATGGGTCTTCTAAATGGACAAAAACTGAGTTTAAATGTATTTGGCTAAGGTGTATGTAAACTTCCGACTTCAACTGTACGTGGTCTGCTGATCCGGGTAGAGTAGTGCATTGGAGCACTGTGTCATCATTCCATTTCTGGGAACATCTGCTCTGGCACAATATCACTGATCTTTGTGTGGTCCTCTGTAGCTCAGCTGGTAGAGCACGGCGCTTGTAACGCCAAGGGTTCGATCCCCGGGACCACCCATACACAAAAATGTATGCACGCATGACTGTAAGTCGCTTTGGATAAAAGCGTCTGCTAAATGGCATATTATATTATTATATTACATCTTTAATAGCCCCTGTTGGGTCAGAGTAGTGTGTCACACATGATTCATTAAGATGTACAGATGGATACCATGTAACCTAGGCCTAGTTAGTTACATTTAACTTGGATGTTTTGGTGTTATTAACATGTAGGACTAACTGGGCAGTAAGAACACTTTCATGATGATTAAAATCCGTGTTTTATGATCCTCTGTGTGGACCAGTTCTCATTCACCAGGTGTGTGTGTGACATACTCTCTCTCTCTCTCTCTCACTCACACACACTCACTCATCGCCCCATGTGAGTTGGACTAAATTTCTCTCCTTGAGTGAGAAAGATGGTATTTCATGCCTGCTGTTGCATACGTTAGTTCCTCACCTAACATTCACCTCTCTTACCTTTGTTGTTGTTGTTGTCGTTTACAGTTTGGTCCAGTGGCTGAAGCACAGCAGGAAGGAGTACTGTGAATTATGCAAGCACAGATTTGCTTTCACACCAAGTAAGTACCCATCCATGGCATTGACCTGTCAGTCTCAGAAATGTGCAAGAGGTTTACTTCAGACTGGGATGCTCTGTCATTGAATACACTCCTAGAAAAAAGGGTTCTACCTGGAACCCAAAAGGGTTCTTCAAAGGGTTCTCCTGTGGGGACAGCCAAAGAACCCTTTTTAGGTTCTAGACATATATAAGAAACGTCTCAACCTTTTTATTTTCGCTCTGTTATTCAATACGTTTAAAACTTTGAACATAAATGATTGTTTCATCCCTCTCTCTCTCTGTCTGCTCTGCTCCAGTCTACTCCCCAGACATGCCCACCCGCCTGCCCATCCAGGACATCTGTGCTGGCCTGCTGGCCAGTGTGGGCACGGCCATACGATACTGGTTCCACTACACACTGGTGGCCTTCGCATGGCTGGGGGTGGTCCCCCTCACTGCATGTGAGTAGAGGGATGATGTACACACACTCCTTAATGCGTCAACTCTTAGGTACAATATCACTCACATAAGAACCTGTACATACCCTTAACCAGGGCTGCCCAACCCTCTTCCTGGAGATCTACTGTCCTGTAGGTTTTCAGTCCAACCCTCTTCCTGGAGATCTACTGTCCTGTAGGTTTTCAGTCCAACCCTCTTCCTGGAGATCTCCTGTCCTGTAGGTTTTCAGTCCAACCCTTTTCCTGGAGATCTACGGTCCTGTAGGTTTTCTGTCCAACCCTCTTCCTGGAGATCTACTGTCCTGTAGGTTTTCAGTCCAACCCTCTTCCTGGAGATCTACTGTCCTGTAGGTTTTCAGTCCAACCCTCTTCCTGGAGATCTACTGTCCTGTAGGTTTTCAGTCCAACCCTCTTCCTGGAGATCTACTGTCCTGTAGGTTTTCAGTCCAACCCTCTTCCTGGAGATCTACTGTCCTGTAGGTTTTCAGTCCAACCCTCTTCCTGGAGAACTACTGTCCTGTAGGTTTTCAGTCCAACCCTAACTTAGCATATCTGATTCAGCTAGTTAAGGTCTTGTTGAGCAGCTAATAAGTAGAATCAGGTGTGTTAAATTAGGGTTGGACTGAAAACCCACAGGACGGTAGATCTCCAGGAAGAGGGTTGGACTGAAAACCCACAGGACGGTAGATCTCCAGGAAGAGGGTTGGACTGAAAACCCACAGGACAGTAGATCTCCAGGAAGAGGGTTGGGCAGCCCTGCACTAAGTTCACTAGCGCTGTGTACATGGTTTTATAGGATCAGAAATGGACCATCTATAATAATCTGTTGGGATTTTCCCAGTTTGGTTAATCCTACTGGTGTGTTGATTTGTTTGTCCACTCTATTAGGACAGGGAGGATTACAATACCAGGATGAACCAAACAATTACTTAGACTGCCCCCGCCGAAAATACATTTGGCCTCAGTCCTAACCAAGATCTTCCTTCCTGAAGGCCTACCTCTTTCTTCAGCGTGTCCTACCTTGGTGAGATGACGCCCATAGCACCTCTCTCTCTCTCTCTCTCCAGGTCGAATCTACAAGTGTCTGTTTACCGGCTCTGTGACCTCGCTCCTGACGCTGCCATTGGACATGCTCTCCACGTGAGTCATGACGTCATATCCTCCTCCTTCACCAATCAGACTCTGTACCTCTTTCCTGTATCAGATGGTATCACTGTTTATTCAAGCTTACGTGTCGGCCTCTTGGCCTTCGTCAGAGCTCATAGATATTATGGCATTATTCCCAGTTTCGCAACAAGATGTGTGAGTGCTTTTTTGTAGTTCTTTGACATTTTCACATCCTCCCTGTAGAGATAACCTGCTGGCAGACTGTCTGCAGGGCTGTTTCGTGGTGACGTGTACACTGTGTGCGTTCATTAGCCTGGTGTGGCTCAGGGAGCAGATAGTCCATGGTGGCCCCCCCCTGTGGCTGGAGCACCACCAGCAGCCCCAGCCCAACGCAGCCGGACAGCAGCCCAATGAGGTAACGCGCACGCACGCACACACACACACACACACACACACACACACACACGCATACATTTACAGCCCCTCCATCCTGCAGGCTGCAGGTCAGGGAGCAGCTGATGAACCCCCTGCTAACCCGCCAGCTCACGAGGCAGAGCCAGAGCCCCCAGACGGCCCCCCAGAACAGGGGGAGGAGCCAGAACAAGACAACGAGGAAGAGGAGGGGGCGGCTGCCGAAGATGCGGATGCCAACAACGGAGCTCAGGGTAGGAGACTAGGGCCAGAACTCAGCTGATGACCAACATATGGCAACAGCAATACTAAGTTATATAGTATGAGATCTCTCTCTCTGCATATTATTTCTCTCCATCTTTCTCTCTCTCTATTTTTCTCTATCTTTCTCTCTCTGTCTGTAGATGATATGAACTGGAATGCTCTAGAATGGGACAGAGCAGCAGAGGAGCTCACCTGGGAGAGGGTAAGACTGGTTTAGTTTCAGCAATCTCCAACACATCTGTGCTGAATCAAGTGCATGACACCCCACTGTCCATGACTATATCATCACCTCTTAATGTCTTTCTCTTTACCTCTCAGATGCTTGGACTAGATGGCTCCTTGGTGTTCTTAGTACGTATTTATTTACACTAGTATGAATAGTTATTAACACACATAGAATGGAGTAGTATTTATACACCTAGTATGGAGTAGTATTTATACATCTAGTATGGAGTAGTATTTATACACTTAGTATGCAGTAGTATTTATACACCTAGTATGGAGTAGTATTTATACACCTAGTACGGAGTAGTATTTATACACTTAGTATGCAGTAGTATTTATACACCTAGTATGGTGTAGTATTTATTCACCTAGTATGGTGTAGTATTTATTCGCCTAGTACGGAGTAGTATTTATTCGCCTAGTACGGAGTAGTATTTATACACCTAGTATGGAGTAGTATTTATACACCTAGTATGGAGTAGTATTTATACACCTAGTATGGAGTAGTATTTATACACCTAGTATGGAGTAGTATTTATACACCTAGTATGGAGTAGTATTTATACACCTAGTATGGAGTAGTATTTATACACCTAGTATGGGGTAGTATTTATACCTAGTATGGAGTAGTATTTATACACCTAGTATGGGGTATTATTTATACCTAGTATGGAGTAGTATTTATATACCTAGTATGGGGTAGTATTTATACACCTAGTACGGAGTAGTATTTATATACCTAGTATGGAGTAGTATTTATATACCTAGTATGGAGTAGTATTTATATACCTAGTATGGAGTAGTATTTATACACCTAGTATGGGGTAGTATTTATACCTAGTATGGGGTAGTATTTATACCTAGTATGGAGTAGTATTTATACACCTAGTATGGGGTATTATTTATACCTAGTATGGAGTAGTATTTATATACCTAGTATGGGGTAGTATTTATACACCTAGTATGGGGTATTATTGCAATGAAGGGGTTTTCTGTTCTATGAGCAGTAGCACTAGAAAGTAGTGAGGTGACGTTTTGCTTTGAAAGTAGTGAGGTGACGTTTTGCTTTGAAAGTAGTGAGGTGACGTTTTGCTTTGAAAGTAGTGAGGTGATGTTTTGCTTTGAAAGTAGTGAGGTGATGTTTTGCTTTGAAAGTAGTGAGGTGATGTTTTGCTTTGAAAGTAGTGAGGTGATGTTTTGCTTTGAAAGTAGTGAGGTGACGTTTTGCTTTGTGTCTTGTATTCCAGGAGCATGTGTTCTGGGTTGTCTCTCTGAACACTCTCTTCATTCTGGTCTTCGGTGAGTACACAAACTAACACTAACTCCCTCTAAAGTAGTACCCTTCTTAAAACCAACTAGCCAGGTATGGTAATAGTGCTCAGTAGAAGGCTGTGAGGTTTGACGCTTCTCTGTTTTCTCTTCCAGCGTTCTGTCCATACCACATTGGTCACTTCTCTGTCATGGGACTTGGCTTTGAGGAATATGTAAGAAAAATGCTCTAATATACCACTCCTGACTCTCTGTGCAAAACATAATGATATACAGTACAAATATATTGTATTTACAAAGATGATTGCATATTTAATCGATATAGTCAAGAATAGTCTGTTTACGTTCTGCATTCAACAAAGTTGGCCTCACCAACAAAGCAAATATGGTTGAATGCTTATGTCTTGTCCTCTAGGTCCAAGCTTCCCAATTCGAGGGCCTGATCACAACCATCGTAGGGTACATCCTGCTGGCCATGACGCTCATCCTCTGTCACGTATCCTTCCGCCTACTGACCGAGATCCCTTCCTGTGACCATGCAGTGTTTCCATGGAGACCTTTCCACTGTGTACAAAAGTGTGTGTTTGTCCTTAACTGGTGTCTCTCAGGGGTTCGCTGCTCTGGTCAGGTTTCAGAGGTCCCGCCGTCTACTAGGGGTCTGCTACATCGTTGTCAAGGTAACGTTTCGGTTTTAAATCTAGGCTTTTCATATTACTGTAAACCCCTAGAACGACTCGACTATAAGAACAAATCTAAATAAATGACGTAGGTCAACGTTTTTAATGTAAATCTCCCATTGACATAAATGCATGATTTCTGAATTGCCTGAGTTTCCCCTGGGTCTTCATAGTCCCTGAGGTCATGTCTGTCGATGGTGTTTAACGTGGTGTGTCTGTGTTCCAGGTCTCACTGCTTGTTGTCGTGGAGATAGGAGTTTTCCCCCTCATCTGTGGCTGGTGGCTCGACATCTGCTCTTTAGTACGTACAAATATTTAGTTCTATCCCTCTTCTCTCTCCCCCTCTTCTCTTCCAACCGTGCTCTCCATTTCCCCCACCCCTCTCCTTTTCTTTCCTTTAACAGTTTCCACCTTTTCTTCCGTCCGTTCTGCAGGAGATGTTTGATGCGTCTCTGAAGGACAGAGAGCAGAGTTTTAAGTCTGCTCCAGGCACCACCATGTTCCTGCACTGGCTGGTGGGAATGGTCTACGTCTTCTATTTCGCATCCTTCATCCTCCTGCTGAGAGAGGTAGGGGACGGATCACACTTCGGGCCCAGACACAAATGGTACCCTATTCCATTTATAGTGCACTACTTTGGACCAGAGCCCATATGGCCCTGGTCAAAACTAGTGCACTAAATAGTGAATAGGGTGCCATTTGTGATGTAGAGTTAATGTAGTGCATTATATAAGGTGTGATTTGGGACATGCTCAATAACCAGGTTTCCATACAGCCAATTCATGAGGGTGAATTAACTGACACATAAAAAATTTAAAAAGATGCGACCGAGCTGATGGAAACAGGAAATGTCGGTACAATTTCAATAAATGTCAGACGATTTGTTTGTTTGATATGGTGGGATTGTTTTTGTGTCTCAAATTAATGATGTGTGGAATGTCGAAGGGAACCGCCTTTATGCTCAAATATTGATATAATAAACATCATATCGAAATAAACTTGGATTCACGTGGCCAAAGGTATGTGGACACCCCATCAAATTAGTGGATTAGGCTATTTCAGCCACACCCGTTGCTTTGCTGACAGGTGTATAAAATTGAGCACACAGCCATGCAATCTCCATAGCAAAAACATTGGCAGTAGAACGGCCTTACTGAAGAGCTCAGTGACTGTCAACGTGGCACCGTCATAGGATGCCACCTTTCCAACAAGTCAGTTCGGCAAATTTCTGCCCTGCTAGAGCTGCCCCGGTCAACTGTAAGTGCTGTTATTGTGAAGAGGAAACATCTAGGAGCAACAACGGCTCAGCCGCGAAGTGGTAGGGCTCACAGAACGGGACCGGCGAGTGCTGAAGCGCGTGTCCTCAGTTGCAACACTCACTACTGAGTTCCAAACTGCATCTGGAAGCAATGTCAGCACAATAGCTTTTCATCGGGAGCTTCATGCCAGGAGAACGCTACCTGCCCGAATGCATAGTGCCAACTGTAAAGGTAATGGTCTGGGGCTGTTTTTCATAATTCGGGCTAGGCACCTTAGTTCCAGTGAAGGGAAATGTCAACGCTACTGCATACAATTACATTCTAGATGATTCTGTGTTTCCAACTTTGTGGCAACAGTTTGGGGAAGGCCCTTCCCTGTTTCAGCATGACAATGCCCCCGTGCACAAAGCGAGGTCCATACAGAAATGGTTTGTTGAGATCGGAGTGGAAGGACTTAACTGGCCTGCACAGTGCCCTGACCTCAACCCCATCGAACACCTTTGGGATGAATTGGAACACCGACTGCGAGCCAGGTCTAATCGCCCAACATAAGTGCCCGACCTCACTAATGCTCTTGTGGCTGATACATACTTTTGGCCATGTGGTGTATGTTGTGTGGTCCTCCCACTAGGACTCGGGAAAGCATGCAGTTTATTCGGCTACAGATAAAATGTTATGATGAACTTCACAAGGTGGTGCAAGTGCACAGTGATGAGCTTTGATGCTCCTTTCCAATAAATATTGAGGGTCTCATTCTGGTGACGTGATGATTGATTCTTCACTAGCCGACCTGCACAGTATCCGTGAGCTGTTGACTAGAGCGTACGTGCCACAAACCTTTGCTATTTAATGCAACAGTTTTTGTTGAAATGCGATGGAAACATATTAAACTTTAGGCTTTTATTCGGTACATGAAAATGTGTGCGAAAAAAGTAATTTATGTGCATTACGTCATCACTCACTGATTTTTATCCCAAAAAAATTGCATATTTCCCTTATGCATATTTCTGAATATTCACATGAAATTCTGTTGCCAATTGGATGGAAACGTAGTTATTGACTGGTTTGTTGTAGTGTGCTGTTGATTAATTCCTGACTATATTGTGGTGCTGTGTTGGGTCAGGTACTGAGGCCTGGGGTCCTGTGGTTTCTGAGAAACCTGAACGATCCAGACTTCAACCCAGTCCAGGAGATGATCCACCTACCAATCTACAGACACCTCCGCAGGTTCATCCTGTCTGTGGTCAGTACATCTACAGACACCTCCGCAGGTTCATCCTGTCTGTGGTCAGTACATCTACAGACACCTCCGCAGGTTCATCCTGTCTGTGGTACGTACAGTGCATTTGGAAAGTATTCAGACCCCTTGACTTTTTCCACATTTTGTTACATTACAGCCTTATTCTAAAATGGATTTTAAAAATAATAATCCTCATCACACAATACCCCATAATGACAAAGCAAAAACAGATGTTTTGCTAATTTATAAAAAATAAAAAAAGTATTCAGACCCTTTACTCAGTACTTTGTTGAAGCACCTTTGGCAGCGATTTACAGCCTCGAGTCTTCATGGGTATGACGCTACAAGCTATTTGGGGTGTTTCTCCCATTCTTCTCTGCAGATTCTCTCAAGCTCTGTCTGGTTGGATGGGGAGCGTCGCTGTACAGCTACTTTCAGGTCTCCCCAGAGATGTTCGATCGGGTTCAAGTCCGGGCTCTGGCTGGGCCACTCAAGGACATTCAGAGACTTTTCCTGAAGCCACTCCTGCGTTGTCTTGGCTGTGTGCTTAGGGTCGTTGTCCTGTTGGAAGGTGAACCTATGCCTCAGTCTGACGTCCTGAGTGCTCTGGAGCAGGTTTTCATCAAGGATCTCTGTGTACTTTGCTCCGTTCATCTTTCCCTCGATCCTAACTAGTCTCCCAGTCCCTGCCGCTGAAAACCATCCCCACAGGTTTCCTCCAGACATGATGCTTGGCATTCAGGCCAAAGAGTTCAATCTTGGTGTCATCAGACCAGAGAATCTTGTTTCTCATGGTCTGAGAGTCTTTAAGTGCCTTTTGGCAAACTCCAAGCGGGCTGTCGTGCCTTTTACTGAGGAGCGGCTTCCGTCTGGCCACTCTACCATAATTGGTGGAGTGCTGCAGAGATGGTTGTCCTTCTGGAAGGTTCTCCCATCTCCACAGAGGAACTCTGGAGCTCTGTCAGAGTGACCATCGGGTTCTTGATCACCTCCCTGACCAAGGCCCTTCTCCCCCGATTGTCTCAGTTTGGCCGGGCGGCCAGCTCTAGGAAGAGTCTTGGTGGTTCCAAACTTCTTCCATTTAAGAATGATGGAGGCCACTGTGTTCTTGGGGACCTTCAATGCTGCAGACATTTTTTGGTACCCTTCCCCAGATCACTGGAAACAGGATGCACCTGAGCTCAATTTCGAGTCTCATAGCAAAAGGTCTGAATACTGATGGAAATAAGGTATTCTGTTTTTTGTTTATACATTTGCAAACATGTCTAAAAACCAGTTTTTGCTTTGTCATTATTTGGTATTGTGTGTAGAGGAGGGTTTTTATTTTATTTAATCCATTTTGGGAAAAGGGCTGTAATGTAACTAAATGTACAATGCACTGGACATCTACAGACACCTCCGCAGCAGGGTTTCCGTTAGCCGGGAATAGCCGACTGTTGGCCTGAAAAATGAAAAGCTGATCAAATTGGTGCCGGCAATTGTTCGGGAGAAGAAGAAAAAGTAATCCCATTGCGAAGTTAATGAATTTTAGCCTGTTGAATGATGGAAATACCAGGCAATCGCATGTAACAAAACAACAACAATGGCCAACATTAAAAAGAGCTGCTATTTTTATTTCTCAACTGGTAATTGAAACACTCTTCCCATTCGCCATTCAAGTACAACGGCAACTAACCAGGCTTCAGCGTGTCACTCACCACTTTACAATGAGCTGGAGGCGGTATGCATTTTTTAAAAACGTACTTGTGTTTTAAACCTTGAACGTTTCACTACATATGAAGCATGTCTTACCTTGCTTCAAAGTAACTTAGCCAAAATCAAACCAAATATGCAGGCAATTATTTTATGA
The DNA here is from genome assembly GCF_020615455.1 of Coregonus clupeaformis. Classification (NCBI taxonomy): domain Eukaryota; kingdom Metazoa; phylum Chordata; class Actinopteri; order Salmoniformes; family Salmonidae; genus Coregonus; species Coregonus clupeaformis. Next base: position 37,576,636 of record NC_059198.1, on the reverse strand, counting down.
AGACTTCCCTATACCATTGAAACCAATAACCTATTTTTCTCATGTTCTATTGATTTTTCAAATCAACTATCTTTCATTGTCCAGTAGCCAAAGGCACAATCCTAGTCATATTAGCAACCAATGCTAGTTGTTGCATATTTAGATCTCCCCTCTTTCTACATATTTTTCATCTCCGTCACATGAAACCGCTCAAAATTGTGTTTTCTGCTAATTGCGTTATGGAGCGAACATTCGCGAGCAGCTTACTGCCTTGTGCGCATTGCCACGCTTAAAATGTGAATTAAATAATAGGTTATCAACATTTTATGCAAAACGTTCTGATCTGTTGCATGAGCTTCATTGCTTTGTTACGTTCTGGGGATGCACCATAGGCATACTGGTTGGATGAATTTAGGATCTATCGTCCCAGAGTCAGTTTGGAGTAGGTTATTTCTTTCTCGCACAGAACGACAAGCTGACCAATAGAATAGGTCAACTTTTCTACTATGGGTGGGGGGTGGGGGTGGGGGGGGTAGAAGATTGACATAGGCTAGTAATTTTGCTGTTCGTTACTTGTTGGATGAGGAAAAGTAAATGTGGGCAGTTATTCTAACATAGGCGGCATGTGGGTTTCAAGTTTGGGGAAGCTAAGTTTCACCATAGAAATGCACCTGTATAATAAAGCATTTGCAGACTTATGTAAGAGAGCCTACTATTCCTAATGTGACGATTTAGATTGGATAGTCATAATTTAGGCTAATAATATAACTAAATGCATGCTTTTCAATCCAACGTGCTAGCACCCGCCCCACCCGACTAGAATCACCACTCTCGACCGGGTCTGACCTAGAGTATGTGGACAACTACAAATATCTAGGTGTCTGGTTAGACTGTAAACTCAACTTCCAGACTCACATAAAGAATCTCCAATCCAAAGTTAAATCTAGAATCGGCTTCCTATTTCGCAACAAAGCCTCCTTCACTCATGCTGCCAAACATGCCCTCGTAAAACTGACTATCCTACCGATCCTTGACTTCGGCGATGTCATTTACAAAATAGCCTCCAACACTCTACTCAGCAAATTGGATGTAGTCTATCACAGTGCCATCCGTTTTGTCTCCAAAGCCCCATACACTACCCACCACTGTGACCTGTACGCTCTTGTTGGCTGGTCCTCACTACATGTTCGTCGTCAAACCCACTGGCTCCAGGCCATCTATAAATCACTGCTAGG